>NC_038245.2:9891198-10191198 GCF_000004515.6 Glycine max
CATAGGCATAGAAACTAAAGTAGCGACAAAAAAGTGTAAAGAAACACATAGAAGATAATACCGGAGTCTTAAATGTAGGTATACGGATTTTACATTTATATATGGTAACCCCCCCCCCCCCCCCCCCCCAATTTTAAATGATAGGCTTAAAATGCAGAAGAAGAAGAAGAAGAAGCAATCAATTTAACAATGTTCTTTTAAATGCATAAGATAAAATTGATTGCAATAAAATAAATGAGAAAAGGGAAGAGAGAAATGCAAACTTGATTTATACTGGTTCGGCCACTTCCCGTGCCTACGTCCAGTCCTCAAGCAACCCACTTGAGATTTTCACTTTGTAAAAATCCTTTTTACAACTTCTGAACACCCAAGGAATCTCTTTCCCTTGTGTTCAGAAAACTTCACAATTCAAGAGACAACCAATCTCATGATTATAACTGACTTTCTGAGATGAACAAAAAGATTTCTCTCATTTAGAGTGGATGATACAACTTGAAGTTCCTAGAGGAATTTCTCTCTTTTAGAGATGATAATACAATTTGAAATTCCTGGATGAACTCTCAATAGATTTGCAAGTGTTTGCCCAAGAGTTGTTGAGAGAGAATTTGGTAATGAAGTTCTCTTAGAATATCTCTCTCTTGCTTTTTGAAGTCAGACACACATATATATAAGCCCTTCGTGCCTTTTCAAAATGGTTTGAAGAGATGTGTCTTTTCAAAAAGTTTTTTCTGAAATTCTTCACTGGTAGTAATCGATTACACATTTATATTTTGAAGGGTCATGACTTTTCAAATTGAATTTCAAGAGTTATGTTCTTGGTAATCGATTACACATCAATGATAATCGATTACAACTTTTAAATTCAAATTTCAAAACCCTTCTAAAAGTTGTTTTTTCAAAATTGTCTTCTGGTAATCGATTACACTGCCTGGTAATCGATTACTGGAGCCTTGGATATCTTGGAAACACTTTGTTTTGAGGCAAAGCTTGATCTTGAATTAATCTTGAAGCAATGCTTGTTTGTTGAAGCAACCTTGTATTAATCTTGAAGCAATGCTTAACCTTTGAATGTTTGTTGAAGTAATCTTGAACACAACCTTGTTTGATTATTCTTTGTCATCATCAAAATCATGTATTCATACATTCACATTCTCTCCCTTTTTTATGATGACAATCATTATCAAGTGAATTCTTTTCAGCATCATCAAAACCTGCATGATTCACACTTCAAAAGATTGCCCTTAAACTACTTAGGCAATCGTGCTCATGTCCATGTTGTGAAAGAAATTGGAGCACATACTCTTTTATACATTCTTTGAAAAGAAATAAGATGACACTTTAAAGAGTAGATAATCTAGTATTTGTTCATAGTAATCTTTTTCTCCTTTCAAGAAATTCCCTATAATACAATCAAGGAAAAAAAATGTGGGACATTGTAGGAGATAGATTTAGTCCACTTGATGACAATGGAATTCTTGCCGTTGCTCAATTATTGCTTGATGAACTAGAGTTAGAAGTTCTGTTTTTCAATGATGATGAATAAGAAAGATGACTTAGATCTTTCTTTACAATGATGGTTTCTCATAGTATTTTTTTGTGAGATTTATTATCAAATTATAAAGCTTAAGTTGGTTAAGCTGAATATATATATATATATATATATATATATATATATATATATATATATATATATATATATATATATATCATGTCCATGTGTCCTATGGTTTCTAATTTTGTCATGTCTTCATATTTGTGTATGTGATGCATCCCATGATCATGTCCGAGTTTGACGATTCCCTTGTCATCAATGATGCTCCAAATTTTTTTCCCAAATGCACAACCATAACCTTGGTGGCTTGATGTTTGTATATTTGGAGTATCCCTTGTTGGCTTTTTCTTTTAATTTCTATTTTTCAAGAACAAGTTTATTTTCCGTTTGGTTTGACTTTTCATTCTTGTTATGGTATGAGAAATTTAGTAGATGAGAACATTGTTCTTTCAAGTTCTTTGATTTTTCAAGATAAATAAATTTGTTGTAGCTTTTAGCCGCCAAATTATTTAATACTTTTAAAAATTATTTATCCAAGCAATTTCTGGCAATTTATAACTGTCAGAAAATAGTAATAAATTTTTTATCACGTCATTATTTAATGACACATATAGATGACATGGACGAATTAAAACCTCAATGGAATAAAAGTTGACGAACATTCACCGGTCAAATTTTTGTTTAGGAACTAAAATCCAAAATTTGAAAAAGTTAAGGAATTAAAAATTTAGTTAACCCAAGTAAATAAAATAAAATATTAGAAGTGACATGCGATCTATACAGAAGAAGACAATATAATAAGAAATGCTAGCGATACTCTTTTTGATGAAAAAAGATCCCCTCCATTTATTTCTCTCTCTATTTCTTTCATTTTTATGTTTTTTTTTAAAAAAATTCTCTCCAACTAATTAAAATGAAACTTTTAAAACTTAATGTACTAACATAAAACAACACTAAAATATAATAGACCAAAAATGTCATTTAACCTTTCATTTATTAACCCATAACTTTAGTAATGGAGAAATGGAAATGATCTTAACCCTTCTCTAATAATTTCTTTGTAATACTCTATACGATTAGTTGAAATTAATTTTAAGAATGACTAATTTTGTTGTATCTTATTTCTCATTTAATAATATTTTTCTAATTTAAGAACAAAACTCATCAAAATTTATGATTTATTTATAATAAACTTCAATTAGTCACATCTTAAAAAGAAAGTGTTATAATATTGGATTAATTATCAATTTGGTTTCTAACTTATTTTAAATGATTTAATTTGGTCTCCAAATTTTTAAAATGTTCTATTTAGTCCTTAAATTCTTAAAAAAAAAAAAATCAATTTGGTCATTTCTGTCAAATTGGCAGTGACAACATTAAGGTAAAGAGTCTGACTATTTAATTTTCAAATACCACGACTAAAAACTATCATTATAAATTGTTTATCTTTTTCTTTCTTTCTCTTCTTCCTCTCTTGATAATCTTTGTGGATGAGGCAGTAGACGTCAAAGACAGTGGCACCGACGCAGGTGATGAGGGTGAAGATGAGCGCGATGACGA
Source organism: Glycine max (assembly GCF_000004515.6). NCBI lineage: Eukaryota > Viridiplantae > Streptophyta > Magnoliopsida > Fabales > Fabaceae > Glycine > Glycine max. The sequence continues at coordinate 9,894,311 of NC_038245.2, forward strand.
AGTCAAACAGCATCCTCATGACCATGGATCTGTGACCCGCCACCATCTACGAATGTGAGATAAGATTCGAAGGATGAAGACAATGTAGGTAAACACATTTCATTGGCGCCATAACCACAAAGGTGAGATCAGATCTACCATCGCCTTGGGACCTCAGAGTCGCAACCCACCACCATCCTAAAACCACCACCGGGCGATCCAGACCCTTGATTCACCACCCACCACTATCACGGGATCCAAACCTTGCTCCTTCAACGAACCTATGATCTAGGTTTTCTCCCAAAGGTTTTGGAAATTTGTTTTTACCATATCTAAGTGGTGACGTGTGATTTTGTGATATGCTTGCATGTTGTGATCTTGCCAGAGACATCACTCTAACTCTAACTATTCTATGGAGGGAGAACTTCTCCACAGGGATTATCAAGAGGGGAAGAAGTGAAAGAAGGAAAAAAAAAAAAATATAGAGGCATTTTTTAGCCCCCATTATTTGCAAATTAAAACACCAACATTTCTACCTTAATGCTATCATCGTCGATTTGATAAAAATGATTAAATTATTTCATTTTTAAAAAACTTAAAACTAAATTAAATCTTCTAAAAATTAAAGACCACTGAACTATTTAAAATAATTTGAAAACTAAATTGATAGTTAAACCTATAATTGATCTGCCACCCACCATTATCACGCGATCCAAACCTCGCACCTTCAATGAACCTATGATCTAGGTTTTCTCACAAAGGTTTTGGAAATTTGTTTTTACTAGATTTGAGTGGTGACTTGTGATTTTGTGATATGCTTGCATTTTGTGATCTTGTCAGAGACATCACTCTAACTCTAACTATTATGTGGGAGGAGAACTTCTCCACAAGAATTATCAAGAAAGGACATAAGAAAAGAAAAAAATATATAGTGACAGTTTTGAACTCCCATTATTTACAAATTAAACTACTTATATTTCTACTTTAATGTCGTCACTGCCAATTTAACAAAAATGATTAAATTATTTTATTTTTTAAAACCTTAAAACTAAATTAAATCTTCTGATAATTAAAGATCACTGAATTATTTAAAATAATTTGAAAACTAAATTCATAATTAAACCTATAATATAATATACAATATTAGTTAGGATGTTAGAGGACCGACTTATTTCATTTTTTATTTATTTGTTTGAAATAAAGTTGTGCCATGTGGGAGGTCGTGAGTGGACCCAGAGGGTGATGTTAGCAGGGCGAGTTGAGTTCTTCGAACACTTAAGTCGGAGGGACTGCTGAAGACGCAACCCAACCAACCATGGCTGCTTCTGATCCCAACAAGTTGATGGCCAAAGCTGATAAACAGTCTGTTCTGTTCATCTTCTCTCTCTAATTTCCCCCCTATATATTATTGTGCAATCAAAATTTTCTTTTGCCTTTTTTTTTCTCTTCAATTCCATGCCGCTATCTCACACTCAAATTGCACTGTCGATTTTGCTGCAACTAGGTTTAATTCTTTCGTCGTGTGGGTTTTCCATGTTGATCGTAGCGAAATGTATAATATATGGATGGATCTTTAAATAAATAAAATAAAATTGATAAAGCATACAATTTGGTTTTAGCTTGATTTGTCCTGATGATGTGACTTGGGATCATACTGGTCATGGATTTGGGGTTGATCAAAGTAATTGATGGATTACATTACTTTGATGTCATTTTTTCGGTTTTTGTTTTTAAGTTTTGTGAGTGAATAAGCAGTGTATTTTGCTTCATATTCTCAATATGATTTAACTGTGGTTAAGCCCATTGATTCTTGGGCATATTAGTTGTGTTGTTTCTCTTTCAATTTGCCTTATACTTCTTTCTCACTGCAGAACAAGACTCAGTCTCACGAGGTGGAGTGCGGATTGGAAAAGTGCTACTGTTCTATATGAGCAGGCAGGTAAAGTATATTCAATTCAGGCTTCCGAAATATTTGATTGTTTGTGCAAATAGTTTTTTGCTAAATGTAATTTTGGAGAAAAGAGAGGTTCGTTGGAGAATCTGCTAAACTCTTATTCTGTTGCAGCTAATGGGTTTAGAGTTGCCAAGGACTATGAGAATGCCAAAATAGCATATGAGAAAGCTTCGAAAGGACAAGAGATGCTTTCTTCGTATCCTTATATGAGATGATATGATATGATATGATTATATAGTCTACATTTTTTTCCATTAAGGGAAAAAAATTATCATGGTGCTCTATAATGTTATTAGATTCACTGTGTTAAACTGTGTCTTTTTGTGTTACCTTGACAAGTAAACCAGACCTTGGGATGCAGCTAAGCACATGGAATCTGCTGCTGCTCTAGCGAAGGATCTAAGACACTGGCAAGAAGTTGTGGACTTCTATCGAAGGGCATCTGAATTGTATATGGAGTGTGGGAGACCCCAACCTGCATCAGACGCTCTTGCAAAGGGAGCCCGGTAAACAGATACTTTGCCCTCTTGCTTTGAAATCAAATTCCATGTTGTTGTTGTTGTTATTGTTATTATTATATGCTGAAGTAACCAACTAACCACCAACTTCTAACGAAATTCACAATGTGAATGCTCTAATGGACTGAACAAGGAGTCTAAAATCTTGTTGTATTGTGTAGTTTATGGATTCCTTTGGTATATTTGTTTGGTAGTTTATATAGAGAGGATAAAATCTGTTTAGTTAATGAAGCTTTAGTCACTTTTTAAAGCTGTTTCTCTGGCCTGAGTTGCTTTGGGATGAGTTGTGTATGTGGCCTCTCTTTGATGAGCTGTTCATGGCTGTTTCTAAACTGTTGCCATTTCAGATATGGATAGAGATTGAGCAGCATTGCTCCATTTATGATCTTTTGAAGTTATCTATATGTTTCCTTTTCTGTTTTGGAGGATATCTTATATTAAACATTGCTGTGTATCCCCCCTTTTCTTTTTAATAAACTTGATTTCTACAAAAGATTTGACATGTATTTTTTTTTTGTTCAGTCAATGGTTACTTAAAAACAGTAATTTGAGTCAATATAAATTATTAGAAGTCATGCATATCAGTCTGTTAAATTTACGTCATCATGATGGCTCTCGTTTTATCTCATTATGTAGTGTTGCAGATGTTGTATGTAATACAACAAACACAAATTAATCTATGTATTGCATCTGCATTGTATATATTAGGAAATTATTTCTCTCTCTCTGTCTCTCTTATTGTGACCACAAGTTTCTTAATACCTTTCCCCCTCTGTAGTGCTCTGGAAGATAGTATGTCTGAAGAAGCTATTCAGTTATATACAGATGCTTGTACAATTCTTGAAGATGATGGAAGAGAACAAATGGCCTTTGATCTTTATCGTGCTGCCACTAATGTTTATATAAAACTTGAAAAGTAAGTTTTGTTAAAATTTGAGGCAATACATTTTGATGGTATATAGGTTATGAAGTAACTTCTTCCACTGTTTTTCCTAATGAAGTTTTTTACTTGTGTATTGTAATTATATTGTGTGCAAAATCAGTTGCATTTCTATTAATTTTTGTATGTTGGTATATCTGACACAGCATAAGTCAAATACTATAGTTGAGTTTAAAAAGTGTAGTGTAGCATGGATGGAGTTTGTTATTGCCTTAAATGAGGAGCTCTACTCTACAAGATTCATAGCCCTGTGTATCTTTTTTTTTCTATCATATCCATATATGTCATTATCCTGCAGAATGTCTATATTTTCATTCTGTTAATTTCATGCCTATTAATGTTCAACTTGTTGCATGTAATTGAGCTGTTATAACCAAATTGAAATAGAATGGCAAATTAATTAAATAATTTAATGCCCAAAAGTTAGTGTCTGGAAATCAGATGAATTGGAGTTTTGTAGTATTTAAGGCTTCCTATGATTTTCTGGCAACAATTTTGAATTAGAACTGTTTGGGTGCAGTGAATAGAACTGCCCAATTTTGAATTAGAGGTTTAAAGGGATTTATTACATATTCAGGAAAGAGCAACATAAATTTTAAACTAAAGAGTGATAATGATTTGTAGCCAAGAAAGCACTAGTTCTTATAACAATTGACAGCAAAAATGCTAAACTAAATAGTAGGAAAAACATAAATTAGTAGTTTTACAGTGGTTGCTTTAGGTGATACCTCAAAATACATGGCTTAGTGTGAATTAAACAAAATGTGTGACTTCTCAAAGTCTTCATTATACAAGCACGGCTTCAAAGAAGATTTTTATTTTTATTATTTTAACTGAATTCTTAATCAGATGAGCATGCAGACATTTTTGTCACAGAAAACACATAGTAATTATGAGACTTGAAGATTTTTCACAGGGTAGACTCTGGCTTCAACTGAATGGAGATCTATTTTTTGTATTCACACCCAACTGAAACCACTTTTCAATATCTAATATAAGAAATTCACTAAAATACCCATCAAAAACAGAAAATCAAGAAGACTAGAATTTTATTTAACTGACGCTGACAACATGCTTCTTTTAACGAAACAGCTCTTTGAATTAAGTAATGTCTCTAGAAGTAGATTAGTCATTTGGTTTCCACTTGATGTAATGCTTTATGCTTTTGATCTTTTTAAAGGGGTTGGGAACCCCTATTGATTTTTCCTCTATTTTCTCCCAGGAGGAACTCTTATTCTCCTAGCTTTCTGTAAAAATCTTTTTTTTTTCTTTTTGTATAAAAAAATACGCCAACCAGTTAGGCTAGAACTGCTACTTTTCAAATCTGAATTGATGTTTTTTCCAAATTCTGAAAATTTCAATTCTTGTATGTTGACTTGCATATTTTGTTGGGCATGTTTTCATAATACACAGATATACAGATGCAGCATCTTTCATGTTGAGATTGGGCTTGGCAGCTGACAAGTGTAATGCTACCAATAGCCAGTGCAAGGTTTGGAATATTTTGACTTTGTATTTTGTATTTTAACTTTTTAAGTCATTTCTTATATAACCAGGGACTTGAAAGGAAAAGAATTGGTTATAGGTTGGCCTTCTGAACAAATATGCTTGAACTTTGTAAACAATATGGCAATAAGTAGTGAGGACTCTGATGTTGGTAGTTCTTTTGTGTTAAGAGTATTTGCTTTATTGTGTTTTTTCCTGTTTGGAAGGCTAGGTTAACGGTATCTATTCATAGTGGCACTAATAAAGCCTGTGAAACTGGAGGTTTGAAGTTGCATCTATAGAAAAAACAGATCTCAGGGGTAGTACCTTTTAAGTTGATATTGATTTGGTCATTGTTGGAGGTTTGAAGCAATGCATTTGCTGCCAAAATAATTAAGGATTATATGAATTGGTTTGTTAAAGTGGTAAATAAAAAAATATAGGGAGGTTGCTTAATGTGATTCAGTGATTGTTTGATGTTATTGAGGAATCTATTAATCTTGTGGGGAATTTTCTTTTTGATATCTTTCAGATTTGTTTTTCCTTTTGGAGGATGTCTCTTCCTTTCTGATAATTTTGGTTTCTATAAAAGAAAATATATAGCATTAAGTAATTAGGAAACTGTGGTGAGTTTAAGTACTTAGATTACTTTCGTGCACCCAAGATAAACTGTATTTGTCTTAATGTCGTCATACAATATTAAATACAAATATAGGGTCAACTTATGTATTGAACCATTGTAAGTAATGATTTAAATGTGTTTTCTGTGTCACATCTCCTTAGTTTACTATAGTGCACCCAAGATAAACTGTATTTGTCTTTATGTCAACAATCAACATATAGTATTATTAAATATAGAGCTATAGGGTCGATATATTTATTGAGCCATTGTGAGTAATGATTAAATGTGTATCTTTTGTGTCACACATCTCCTTTGTTTCCTCATTCTCTCTTCCTAAGACTCTGGTTTTTGAAGAAATTTCATCCTAAAATAAGTATAACTTAGTTTTCTTCCACATTTTTACATGGCCAGTTCCAACTTCCAAGCCTACTAGATATAAGAGGAGAGTTGTCAGACAGTCAAAGGCAAACATAAAACTTTGTCTATAGTTTATGATGTGGATATGTATTTTATTTCAGTCCCCTAATGACTGAGCTTTTTATAATAGTGTAAAGCTGCTGGATCATTGTTACACTAAAAGTGGAGAAAGTTTCTATATGTTTGGGAATAATGTGCTGAAATTGATTTATTTTTTTTATTGTGATAAACATTCTCTCATATACCTTGTCATAAATGCAGGCATATCTTAATGCAATTGTTATCTACCTTTATGCCCATGACTTTATCCAAGCTGAGAAGTGTTATAATGACTGTTCTCAGTAAGTTTCTGGCTCCTCCTTGTTATGCTATCATGTTCCTGCAAACGTAACCAACTTGATATGATAAGTGGATCACTATAGAACTTCTATGTGAATTGAACTCATCATCATTATTATTGATGTTTTTGTTGTCCCTGTTATTAGCTTTGCTTCTTTTGATTTCCAGCTCTAATTTTCTCTTGTTCCAAAAATATCATATTCCTAGTATAAATCATGTGGTAAAATTTGTTCTTTTAAGATTGAGAGTTCTTTGTTATTTGTCTTCTACTACTTTGAATTGATTATTCATAATGATGAACAAATGAGTATAAATGCTTGTGGTGTTTCTAGGATTGATGCTTTTCTGAGAAGTGACCAGAATCGTTGTGCTAGCAAGCTACTTGCTGCCTACAGAGATGGAGATGTTGAAGAAATCAAACGTATTGCGCAGTCAAGTGTTATTTCACATCTTGACCATGTGGTAAGTGATTTAGTTTGAGTTCTTTTGGAATTTGGACCAAGTAAAACACAATGAATACAGTATAATCTAGCCATAGAAACTTTTGGATTTGTTGTTGTCGTGGTGTTAGGTCTTCCGCTTATCAAATCCATATCCAAGATTTTAGCCAGTTTTTACTTTTCAGTTGGCTTCAAGAGTTACTTCCTAGCTACAATGATTTGTTAATCTTGTTGCCTTGTACATTAGTGCTTGACTTAAAACCTCTTATCCCTCCAAAGCGTAATTTGTAGTAGCAATCTGTCATTAAACTTGTTTTAAAGCATAACCAGATTACCAGAGCCAAATCATCTAGTGTTTATCCTTGAGCTGCTGTAAGTGTAAGGGAAAAAAACACAACTATTCTGAAAATTCCCGGCTGCCTCCAGAAATTATCTTATAAACTCTACTCAAGCAATTCGGAGGAATAAGACCATCTTGCTGTGTTTCACGCTACCTCAATTCTTGACATGCAACTTGAGTCTCATCAGTTCACTGCACGTCCTAAACATTGATACTTTCTTCACTCTATCTGTATCCTCCTAAAGCCCATGGAGCACAATGCGTCTGTAAACTACTTACATGATGACTCAGAGCTCAGCATTGCTTCTTTTACTGGTTTTCACAAATTATCAGTTCAGTGGTCATCTTCATAACAAGAAAACCTTGTGTTTAAAAATCTTCCCATGATTTCAGCTGATGTTTCCCTGTATGCTTCTAACAGTCCTGCTTTTTAACCTGTTCCTTCTTTGAAATTTTATGCAACATACCCAATATTCAACCAGTAACTACTGATCCTATTACTTTTATTGATGGGTTTATATATATGTGGACTCAATTTTTTATGACACTTTGGAGTGCATTGTCTGTAGATCGTTAAGCTTGCGAGGAAACTTCCAACCGGTGATGTGAGTGCATTGAAGGCTGAAGATGAAGAGGAGGCACTCGATGAAAATGACCTCACTTAACCTCTGACTCTTTTTCTATCTGTTTATTAATAGGAGTCTTGATGAACCCATTTCCATTTGATGTGTGAATTGAATTGATCAGTATATATTGGTTTTTGTATAAAAAAACATTTTGTTCTTGTTATACATGTGGAATGCAGGTAAGAGGAGCATTGTTGTTTATCCATAAGAATTGAACATGGTACCAAGGGATGTACAACATGCAAACATTCTTCTCAATCAACTGAGTAAACCAAAATTTTGGACATTTATCTTCTAATTATAATTTAAATAAGATTCAATGATTAATATTTATTATTCTCATTTTTGGACATTTATCTTCTAATTATAATTTTTGGACATCTCTTTCTCTGTAGATCAAAATCAACTTCAGCATATCATTTTGAGTTGTGACTTAGCTTTTTTTTTTTTTTTTTGAGAGATAACGTGAAGTTACATTGTCACGTGTCTAAAATTAATTTTTGTATAGTTCGAAGCTATTATGATATTCTTATACCTATGCCTCTTCTTAGTTCTTACATGTCCTTTAATGCCTTCATCTAATTTATAATTTTATACTTCTTTATAATGTCATTATTTTCATTATTTTAGGTAACTTGATTTTTTTATTCAAATTAATAATTCTAAAAGAAATCATAATTAAATCCCATAACAATTTCACATTTTTAAAGGTTTACAAGATGTCAGAGCATATATAATTACAAAAAAAAATGAAAATGCAATGCTCTTAAATGGCACAAATGAAAATAAATGCTCTATCTTTAAGGTCTATTTCAAATGCAACTCTGGTTGGAAATCATTTTATCCTTTTATTTTTCTGCCATTCTTTCTTTCTCATCTATATCCTCTAATATCTTGGACTTGTGAGGAGGCCAAGCCCGGTGGTGACTGGTTCCAGAACTAAATATCACGATTAAGCAGTTGTAGTTGGTTACTAAAAGTTATATGAGTAAGTTAGTGTTGGTTACTCAAGTTAGTTATTTTCTGTCTTTGTATAAATAAATCAACTTTATAATACTTTTATGAATGAATCCTAAAATTGTTTTTCATATATCTTTCATTTCTGATATGGTATCAGAAGTGCTAGCCCTCGCTTTATCGTGATGAGCCCTGGCTCGATCCCACGTCACGTCGGCAACTCCCTTATTAACTTTTGAGGGGACCACATCAAACGGAGCAGATCTTATCTTATCTTCAAACATATTAAGCACATCAAATTTTGTCATGATTTATTTTTTCTCCAAGTATTATTAATAACATAATACCCATATGAAAGGTATAAATTTTAAAAAATAATAAATATAAATTTTATAATTATTTAAATTAAAATTTATTAAATTGTGCATTACATGAGTTTATTTAAATATAAGAAGATAGTTTAAATATATAAATATTTATAGAATAATTTTTTTATCAGTTTATAGTTTATTATAAACAATTCATTGTAAATAAAATTTTTAAGTATTATGTGTATTTTTTTTAAAATTAAACAGATTGATGGTCAATGTTTCATGAGACTATTATTATAAAATAAAATATATCAAATATTATAGTTTAGTAAATAAATTAACAATATTTCCTTATAAACTATATATTTTATATTTATTAATTAACATTTAAATAAGAGGAAAATATGAAATAATTAGAATAACTCTAAAATTATTAAAGATACGAGTCTAATTTTATACCACATAATCATAATCATAATAATAGTTTTGAAAAGAAAACTATAATAATGATGTGAGTAATTTGAAATTTATATAATCTTTTACTTCAATGTGAAGTAAGGGAGAAAAAAACATTCAAACATTTATTTTCTATTTTTAAGTCTATTTTTCATATTTGAAAAGTATAAATTCAAAAAGAATCTAAAATAATAAATATGAATATACAATTATTAGCATTGACTGTTTATTTTATTTATTGTTGATATAATGTGAATATGTAGTAATTTTCAAATGCGTTTATTATCAAAATTAAAATTTATTTTAAATTATTTTAAGTAATGTATTTTTTATTAAATAGATATAATTGTTAATTATTTTAAAATAATATTTTTTAATAATTGTAAATATATTAGTTTTAATTATGTGATATTATTGAAGATTTGAATTGATTAACTTTCTCATGGTATCATAAATTTAAACACTCTAATTTGGTATAATTAAAATTGTATAACATCATTGTTATTGTTATTATTGTTGTTATCAGATAAGTGAGATCGTTGAAGCAATATCAATTATGAAGTGTTGTTGTTCAAAGAAGTGAGAAAAATATACCAATGCAAGTGAGTGAGAAAAAAATGTTATTTTGGAATAGCTATATTATTTCTTATTTTATTAGTTTTCTCTATTTTTTATTTAATAAATACCCATAAGATGTTAAGGGGGTCTAGTTCACTTGGTTGAGAAGTATGAGTTATTGTATGCCTACTGACACTATCTTTGATTCCTATACATAAAAAATGTATAAGCAAATAACACAAAAAGAGAGGTTAAATTATATTTTTAGAAATTTTAAATTTTTTCTTACACTGAAAACACATTTACTGGATGTAGATTTAACTAAAAATAGAGAAGAGATATATAAGAAGAACTTTATCAGACAATGGGAAAATAGTTTTCTTAACAAATCAAAAACAAATGTAAGATCTAAAAACAAATTTGAAGCCTTTGTTAGTCAACACAAAGAAAAACAATAAAGGATAGCACACATAAAGTTATATTGGTTTGTTTTTACACCAAGACTACATTAGTCATTGACAACCCACCAAGTTTTTCATTAATTTATCAAAAAGGTTACAAGTATTTTTCACTATCACTTCTGGCTCTTACAAAGACAAGTTCTACCCCAAGGTTAACTTAACCCAATATGTTTTGTCCTACCAAACCACTGATAGCTCTAAACAAATCAACAAAATTGGTTGGAAGTTTGCACACCGGCTAATATCATATTGTCTTACAAACGAATATGTCTCCCAATACTTTAGTCTTTTCTCTCAAGGTTTGTAAAATGTTTTGAGAGCTTACTATTTATACAGAAATTTACAAAAATCTTTTTACAAGAAAGAATGAATGAATGATTCACAAGTAGGTTCATATCTTATATCTTCAAAGCTTCTTTTATTTATAGCTTTCATCTTTAAGTATTCGTTGTCTCACAACAGGAAGATTCTTCAACCTATTCTTTGTCTAAAATCTTGAGGTCATTGGAACATTTAATACTTGTATTAAATGCATGCCTTTTGTTCATGCAAAGTTTATGCTGATAGGTTGACGTGTCTTACACTTTAGCAGGAAATTCATTTTTTTCCATCATAGCAAGTCTACATCAACAGAGCTTGCCTTTTGATGAAGATTAACCATGGATTTCATTTATTCTTCTTAGGAATTTACCAGATCTTAAGAGAATATTTTCTGCAAGAAAGACTCTTAGATACAAAGTATTAAATGAAGGTCTTAAATGCACTTCGTAAGATCGTCTAATATGGATGTATCGTCTGAAAAGTGAATACAGACCATGATCTGATCGCACGTCAAACACAATTTTGATCATTTGTATTTATTTGTATCTAATAAAAATAATTGAAAATCTTGAGTTGTTTTTAAAACATAAATATCTTTTTACTTAACAAAAAATATATACATGATAATGATGATGATAATAATAAATCAAAAGACATAGAATCATAATTATCTTTTATAAAAAAAATATACTAAAAGATTAAGTATTAATTTCACATGACAATCATTAATAGAAAATATATTTACATAAAAGACAAATAAATCATTTTTTAAAGACTCGAGGTTACAAATGACAATCATTAATTTCACATGTTATCAAGAATCTTTGCAAATTTATAATAAAAAATGTTTTCTACATTATGCATAATTATTTTTAGGGTAAATAGTCATTTTTGTCCTTGAAAGTATAATTCGCTGACAAATGTGTCACTGAAAGATATAAATACAAGATTTAGTACTCGAAAGTGTTAAAAGTGTGACAAATATATCATACCGTTAACTTTCGTCCGTTACCGTTAAAAAAGTTGCATACATGGCACAAAGGGACGGATTTGTCACAAAATCGATTGCCACGTGGCCATGCTGACTAGATTGGACGAAAATATCAGTAAGATATCATTTTTAGACATAAATGTCAGTAATTTTTTGTTGGACGAAAATGTCAATATTTTTTTCTCAGAGGAAATTGTCAGTAATGTTTATGTTAGTACGTTTTATTGGACCAAAAAGTTACCAATTTTGGACGAAAATGTGAATAATTTCATTTCATTATAGGATAAAATATAATTTTATGGTAGATTTTTGTTATTTTTTTATCTTTACAAGCATAACGTCACAATAATGACTTAAAAAAATATTTTAGCTAACATAATTTAAAATAAACATAATAATATCAATAATTATGATTATGAACCATAATTTGTATGTCACAATATAAATTATCCAAAATAAATATTGTACCAAAATAAATATTGTAATAGTTTACCAATCATTATAAATTTATCCAAATTATAATAATTAGTCATAATCTACTATAAACAAAAATAAATCTATCTCATATTTCACTTCTTCGAATCTTGGCGGTTGGCAATCCTGATGTGAGTATGAAACTCATGTAATTTGGTTGGTTCTTGTTATGAGATACTCCATCTGGGATTATAATTCAAATTAGTGCTGGAGGCCTAACTAGAGGTGGTCTAAACGCAATTGACATTGGTGGAGGTATGAAGATTGTTTCCTATGGCAATAATAAATAATGATTAGTTCTGCATAACATAATTTAACATTAACTAATTAATTATATGTAAAAATCACTCACAACAATTGGAGATGGAACACTTTGAGCTGGAGCACTTTCAGCATTAGAAATTGGAATAATTTCCAAATTAGTTGAAGGTTATTTAACTTGTGAAGCGGATTAAGAGCAATTAATCTCATCCTACAAATATGTAACATAAAAATTAACAAGAGCAACAAGTAATGAACTCTCCAAAATTAATTTAAACATATGGGTGTTGAAGCTTTAATATGTCTACAAACAAGGAAACTAACAACAATGTTGATATGTGTTTAGCCTCTGCACAAATTTAATCTCATCCTAGCTACAAGTTGACACTGATGGTAAAAGTCACCAAGATCAACTTGAACACATGTCTACATGCAAGTAATCCCCCTTAGGAGGCAAGACAATAAACTTTGCAACCAAATTCCACGTGCATAGCACAAACCAATTAGCATTTTTATTAATGAATTATATAGCTTACATAGAGAATTCACATTTTATTCAAAACAATGTTATTATTGTCAAGAAAGATTTTTGTTCTACTTCTTCCATTTGTCTACCCATTAAAGTTTTATATGTAATATAATCATTCAACTAATTTTCTTTTTCCTCTAGGGCCACTAGGCTGACAGGTAATTGGATTTTAAAATCAGCTTCCTAGCCAACATCCTTCAAATATGATAATAGTGGATTAATAGTAGCAGATCAATTCACATCAAGCCTCAAACCTCCTTCTTAATGATAATAATAAAAAAAAATAGAATACAAACAACATGCATAACAGAATTGCATACACTGTCAGTAAAATATAATTAGCACATTATCAGACGTTCAAAGAAATGCATGTTATAACAGACACTAAAATTGCATATACTCATGGATAAGATAAAAAATTATTGACATGAACGTAAATTGATACTATAAGAGAAGCCTGATCCAAGTATCCAACAACCAATACAAAGTTTCAAACCATGACTGAGAAATTTAATTAACAAACAATTTTGGCTCTAATAGAAGGAAAAATATAGGGGTTAAATTTTAGATTTGATAGAGCTTTTGAATTCACAAAATCTGGTCCGTCCACATGATTATATTTATATAGCTTTCAAATGTAATATTGTGTCAACTACCTATATATTGAAGTTAAGATAATTTATAAAAATCTAGTTTTTTACTCAAGTAAAAGAAAACAGACAGTGCAGCTGCAACATTCTTTACATTAAATGCTGCTAACCTTATGTTGATTATACAAAATCTAGCAATATAAGAGTAAGAAATATATGCAGTAAAACTCGAGAAATCAATTGGCCTGAACATAGATATTGATAATGAGCAAAATTAGTTTTAAGAATAAAATGATAAACATAAAGAAGAAATATCTCACAGTCAAATTTTCAAAAGCACTTTTAAAGCGTTGCAGAAGAAGTTGCATTTCACTTTCTTCACCACTAAAGAAAGCAATTGATTCAGCATTTTCCCGAACCCATACAAGTTCATAACGAAAGTCTGCTTCCTTTGTCTCTTGCAAGAAATTTGAGTTCACCAATGCCTGACATTTTTCACAACTTCCAGTTAATAAAAATGAAACTATCTTAAGGGTCCTTTCAGTTATTTGGGAGACAGTTGGTGGTTTTACTTAATAATTTAAACTATCACAAAAAAATGAGAATGATTCATTACCCTTCCAACAAAGTTTGAGAATAGACAAGAAGTTTGAGAATAGAGAAGACAAGAGAAGAGAAGGAGGGAGTTTCCCAATAGAGGCCAAATGGACGATGAGGACGAAAAACGCAATGGTGACGACATCATTTTGGTCGATGAAAAACGAAACGACGACGATGCCATTACGGTTGTCGTCGAAACTTCAAAGCAACCATCGATGACGAAGATAGTAGCCAATGATGACGATGTGCCATACGTGTCCAAAAAAATCCATACGTGTCCGAAAAAATGAAGAAAAGCGTAGAAAAATAAGAGAATAGATAAAAAAAAATTCATACCTAGATGTGCGATAGAGTAGATGAAAATGCTACGGTGACTGTCAATGGGAACAAAGCTATGGTGACTGTCGGCGGGAACACAAGGAAAGAAAGCCAAAAGAAAAAAAAAACAAGGAAAGAAAGCACTTTGGGGAACAACTATGGAAGTTTGGGAGAAGAAGACCAACCGCCAACATTTGGGAAAGAGTCGCATAAATGTTGCATGAAGATTGAAGAAAACATTGCAAATATCCCTATTTTTAGAGTGTGGGAAGATCAAAAGCCAATAAAATGTTACATAACAAATATGTCTCAAGTTGACAATTAAATATGATCACATAGACAATCTTTTTAGTGATAAATTTGTTCATCTATATCACATAAATAACTTTTTTAATAATGATAGACAGAAATTGACAGTCGGATATATTTGTCGTAAGCGAATTATATTTTTAGGAACAAAAGTACTTATTTACCCTTATTTTTACAAAAAAAATCATATTAATTATGTTCCAAAATTAAGGTTCACACAATTAATGCATGTGCTTGAATCTGTGTACTCGGTATCTTAAACACGTTAAAACCTCACAGAAAATAATTAAAATTTAATTTATATATTTTGGAAATTACTTATTAGTACGTAAATATTTTCATGATATATATACCATTGTTTCTATGAAGGATTTATTTGATGCTTTTAAATTTTTTAATTAGTATTTATTTAAAAAAGAAGGAGAGTGATAAACCTAATCATTCTTTAAATTTGTGCAAATATAGTTCGTACTAGCTAGCTTAATAGGATTCCTGATATATTTTATACTTTCTTGAATTAGAAGTGATTAAAATGAAGAAAGAAAATAAGAAAGATAAAAGAGAATAAGTATAGAGAAATTTCCTTTCACTTACTTAAATGTAAGAAAAAAAAAGAAATAAATACAATAAATTAAAAAATAAATTTAACTAGAAAAATTTAATTTTTACTTAACATTTTCTTTAAAAAAATTGTGATAAATCAATTTGTCGTCGACCTGATTCAGTGAGTCCACATATAGTATAGTTGTGGGATTTAGGAAAGCGTTGAATATGTTGATAAGTCGGCGTTCCAATTTGAGACGTTAACGCAACCCAAGCCAAGTAACTTGTTCATAACATGGCGCGAAGATAGAAAATAAAAGAACCTCTAATTTCTTCTCTTTATACTTCCTCTTCTTCTTCTTCTTCCACTTCCATCATGTAGAAACCCACCACCCTCCAAGAAAGAAAGAACCATATGCAAAACCATCCACATTATTCCCCTTCTCCTCTTCCTCTACCTCACAATGGTGGACCCCACCACCACCACCACCACCAACTCAACAACATCATCGACGCGCGCTCATAGGCATGTCGGACTTCCCGACGTGGGTCTAGATCCTCTCCTCCGCAAATGCCACAATCGCGCTCATAGGCGTCGTCCGGCTACAACGGCGTCGTTTTGTTGCCTTCTTCTGCTTCGTTCTTCCAGTGCTGCTGCTCTGAGACAAGTCTTGCTAGGATGCGTTGTTTTTTTTTTTTAGGTAAATGTTTGTCGTTAATTGTTATAACTAGTCAGCTTAAGAAATCGAATTCAGTGTTGGTGCGTTTTATGAACCTCAAGAAGAAGAAATTGCTTGAGGTTTTGGAAGATTTTGATGTGTGATGTTAGACGAAATGGTTGGTTTGATTAGGTCTTCACTTCTGCATGCACTGATTTTATTTTATTTTTTAGATTTTTTTGTGAATAGAATTGGAAACTCGACAACGGTGTCGTTTTGTCACTCTTCTGTTTCGTTCTTCGAGACCACAATGCAAGGCTTACTAGCTAGGGCTCTTTAGTTCTTACGTGCGTTTCATTTCATGGGCCTCAATTTCTTTCTTTCTTTAAAAAGAAGAAAAAGAACAAAATTGGGTGATCAAGGTTTTGGAAGATGATCGATATGATGCACGCGAAAGGGTTTGTTTGTTTAGTTTAATTAGTTCTGCATGCACTGATCGATGTACGCCAAAGGTTTGTTTGTTTGTTTAGTTTAATTAGTTCTGAATGTTAGATTTAGGATTCAATATGAAAGATTGATTGGTTTGGAGTGGGGACAAATCCTACGTTCAATTTTGGATGCTTCTATTCTACTCCTTCCTTTGTAATTCAATAAGAATATTCAACATAACGTATGTACGTGCTTCTTCTCTTGTTTTTTTTTTCATTTTCTTTTATTTTTCTGTCTTCTTTATTGCCAAATCATTCTCTTCTTTGAGTGAGTGAAGAGTTACAATTTTCTCATATATTCTTCTGGGTTATAATTAATTGTAATATTTTATTTTACCAAAAAATAGATTGATATTATAATCTATTTGATTATATTTAAGTCTTGTAATAATATGATTAATTGTTTATAAGTTTTGGACACTTAATTCTGTTTAGTGTGAGAAAATAACTAGTGCAAGTTTAATCACCGAACCCATAATGGAAGATCCTTAGGGTTAATAAATAATAAAATTAGGTCTCTTTTATCATCACGTTATTAATTGTTCTATAAATTTTGTCCCATTGAAAACTCTAATAAACTCAAAATATATTATTGACATAGTTTTTCTTACATTTGTTATCAAAGCTAATTTTTATATGATTTAGAACTTGATGGTTATTTATTACATTCTTTTGATTTCAATTATTATTGCGCATTCACAATCGTTGTACGATCACGGTCAATTTCGGTTCATTGTTAATTACAATTGAGGAATTTGAATTTTTTTAACTAAATTGATATCCCTTCAATCTTTTGTTCCAATTAATATAATATTATATTATGTGCGCATTTTGTTATATTAATATAAACAATTATGCTATATTAATATAAACAATTAGATTTGTTATTTTTTACTGAAAAAAGAATTTGTTATTTTGTGTGTTTTCAAACACAATGATATTAAGTTATTTTTCTTTTTCAATTCAAGCTAATTGTTGTACATTAATAGATACTATTTATTCTATTGGTAACTGAATGCACATTGATTATTTTTTTAGTGTTGAACTTGTTGTGCATAATTTGTTTCATGATACATGTGGGGTTCTAACATGATTTATTGGGAATTATTAATAATAAATTTATGGTTAACGCCTTGCGAGTTCAAATCTATGATATACTCCCTCAACTAAACATATTCATGTTACTTGGAAGTGTTAATTGTGTTAATAATTGAAATATATATCTTTTACATCCTATTAGTTTTCCCCGGCTAGAAAACTGTTGAAATTTGGCCAGGAAAATTTTAAAAGCAAGAAGGCCCTAATTTATGGTTATTACTATTTGAGGTCAACACATGTGAAGAATGCCCTTTAATTGATTTATGACCAATAAGGATGCTCTTTTAATGTATTTTCCTGTTGATTCAGTTATGATTTTGAACATGAGAAAATTGATTCCTATACGAGAATTTTCATGGGTTATTATAAGTCATTATCTCCAAAGTGGGACCACTTATATTTATTCATGTTTTTTTTTTTGGTAATTTGAGGAATCCTTTTGGTCTTTGCATGTGATTATCTACCCAAAAAGGGTTGTTGTATGTTTGGGTTGGGAGATTTGTTTGTCCAAAGGGGACAATTTTCTGAATTTTGTGTATGTTCATGGATTAACTCGTCTGAAGTATTGACCTAGGTTGTAACCTTGGTTTGTGCATTCTGCCCAAAGGGGAGTGTACTATTATATTGGCCTCACATTGATAGCTTGTTTCAACTTTTAGCTATATCTTGTCCTGTAATATGTCCTAATGCATTCTTGTTTTGACTTAATAGTGAACTTTTTTGTGAACAACAGTTCTGCTTCCATTGAGATCTTGAATGGATCAAATTACCGCAATTGAAAGCAAGATTTGGAACTCTCTTTGGGAATTTCTGATCTTGATTTAGCTTTACGTGAGGGTAAGTTTGTGATCATTTCAGAGAGCACATTTGAATAGAAGAAACTTTTGGCTAAGTGGAAGAGGTCTAACAAGTTGAATTTGATTCTTATCAAGAAGACCGTCTTTGAACATCTTCTAAGTGGTTTGCCAAAGAAAGCAACAGCTAAGAAGTTCCTCAATGCTCTAGGAAAGAGGTACCAAGTATCTAATAACGCAGAGTCTAGATGTCTAATGAAGCAGTTAACAAACATAAGATATGATCATGTTAGGGGGGTAAGGGAACTCATTATGAAGATGGTTCACATCCAAATCAAGCTTAAATCTCACCAAATTGACCCTAATGAAAAATTCATAGTTAAACATGCCTTAAATAGCTTACCTGCTAATTTCACACAAATTAAAACTGCTCACATTACCATTGGTGAGAAATGGGCTATGAATGACCTTATTACCAAGTGTGTTGCTGAGGAAGAGAAACTCAAGAAAGAAAAGAGTGACATAGCCCTGTTATCAGTTCATAACAAACCCATTTTTGGCAAGGGACACTAGAAAAATACAAAGAGTGCATCTAATGTTTCTTATAGATATCAAGGGTCAAGGAAACCAGGTAAGGGTCAGCACCATAATGTAGAAGGTCCTAGGCTAGCTATCTTTAATAAAGGTATTTGGTGTTTCTAGTGTAGGGAGAAGGGGCATAAGAAATCTAATTGTGGAAAGTTCAAGGCTTGGCTAGATAACAAGAAGAAATCAGGAGTGGTTCAGAAATTTAAGAGAGCCTAGTATGAGGGAAAGCAAATTAAGGGTAGGAAATGATCTTGAAGTTTGCATTGAGAAAGTGGGAGACGTCAATCTAGTTTTAGCTTTTGGATTTGAATTGGTTATTAGGGATACCTTTTATGTACCTTCTTTTAGGAGAAATTTGATTTATATTTCTTGTTTAGACAAACTTGATTTTAGTTTTACTTTTACTGATAGAAAAATAAATCTAATGTCAAAACTCCCAAATTATTGGTTATGGATTTTTAGTTAATGGTTTATATAAATTGTCTTTGGATTCGGACAATATTTCTTCATCTTTAGTTGTTGATAATTTTGTTGCTAAAAGGTCTAAAGTTGCAAAAAAATCATCTATATGGCACAAGCACTTATGTCATATATTTTTAAGGAAAGGATTGAGAGATTGACAAAGACATATATTCTACCTTCCTTGGATTTTGATAACTTGGGTACTTGTGTGAATTGTATAAGGGAAAAGTTTACTATAAAAAAAAGTGCAACTAGAAGTTCATATTTTTTAAAGATCATTCATAGAGACATTAGTGGACCTTTAAATTCTGCAATTTGTGGTAACAAATTTTTTTCATTATATTCTTTGATGATTTTCTTGATATGGCTATCTTTACTTGATTAAAGAAAATTTTAAAGCACTTGAAAAGTTCAAAATTTTTAAAACCGTAGTTGAAAAGGAGTTGGGAAAAGTCATCAAGATTGTAAGATCTCACCATGGTGGAAAGTATTATGGTAAATATGGTGCCACAAAGCAACATATGGGGCCATTTGCCTTATACTTGTAGGATTGTATAATAGTTCCACAATACACCATGCTGCAGACTCCTAAACAAAATGGTGTAGCCAAAATGCATAACGAAACACTTAAAGGTATGATGAGAAACATGATGAGTAGATGTAACTTACCAAAATTTCTTTAGGGAGAAGCCTTGAAAACAACCCTTTACATCCAGTTGTGACGACAATTATGACTGGAGATATAGTTGACTCTTAGGCCAATGATATGCTTGATCCTCCTACTATGCATGAGAATGCATAACACCAGTTGAGCAGATTCCACAGGTTCCTTTGAGGAGGTCAACTAGAGAGAGGAGACCTATTATTGGTGATGGCATTTAAGTCTATCTTAGTGAGGATGCATATGACATTGGAGATATTGTTGATCCAAAGAGCGGTCATGAAGTTGTGTCTTGCCCTCAGTTAGAAATGTGGAAGTATACAATGAATGAAGAAATGAAATCTATGTTAGTTAATGGCGTATGGGAGCTAGTTGAATTACCTGAGAATTTTAAGGCAATCAGTTGTAAATGGGTCTTCAAGACAAATAAGGACTTAAATGGTAACATTGAGAGATTCAAGGCTAGACTGGTAACAAAGGGTTTTACTCAGAAGGGGTAGAGCCAGATCAAAATGTTGGCTAGGTGAGCGTCTTGTAGTAAGATGAGTAGTTATGAACCCCATAGACCATCCGCATGAGGGTGGTAAAGGGAGGGGCCCAATTGGTAGGAAAAAACCTGTAACTCCTTGAGGTTTTCCTGCACTTGGAAGAAGAAGTAAAAAATGGAAGAAAAACTTACATTGGGTTTAGGGATAATCATACTCGAACCGATAACTTCCACCACATCAAGGTGCCCAGCCATGAGGAGTTCTATTTCTCTAGTTTGAGATCCCACTGCCTAGTTTTGAAGTGTTTACTTTACATGAGGGTGTTGACTTTAAAGATACTTTTTCGCTTGTATCGACAAATGAATCATTATGGCCCTCATAGCTCACTTCGATTTGGAGTTGAACCAAATGGATGTGAAGACAACTTTTCTAAATAATGATTTGAATGAGACAATATACATGCAACAACCCAAAGGTTTTTGTATTAGTGGTAATGAGGACTTGGTATGTAAACTAAAGAGGTTGATTTATAGCTTGAAACAAGTTTCTAGGCAGCGGTACCTAAAATTTGATGAAGTAGTGACCTACATGGAATTTGAGGAGAATAAGGTTGATTAGTGCCTATACCTAAAGGTTAGTGGGAGAAAATTTATCTTCCTTGTGCTATATGTGGATGATATATTATTAGCTTCTAATGACCTTGGCATGTTGCATGAGACAAAGTATATGCTAGCGAGATCTTTTGACATGAAGGATCTTGGTGAGGCCTCTTTTATGTTGGGGATTGAGATTCACAAAGATAGATCGCATCATACATTTATAGAGTCTTAGAGAGATTCAATATGCCAAATTGTAAACCTAGAGATATTCTAATTGTCAAAGGTAACATATTCAACAAAGACCAATGTCCTAAGAAAGAGATTGAGCGAGTAGAGATGAACAACAAACCTTTGGGGAGTGCTCTAGGCAACCTCATTTATGCTCAGGTTTGTACTAGACCCGATATTGCTTTCATAGTTGGTGTTCTTTGTAGATACCAATCGAACCTTGAGAATGATCATTGGATAACTGCTAAGAAGGTGATGAGGTACTTGTAGAAGACTAAGGAGTATATGCTTGTGTATAGAAGAGTTGACTACTTGGAGGTTGTAGGGTACATATATTCAAATCTTGGTGGGTGTTTTGATGATAGGAGATCGACTTTTGGATACATCTTTATGATGGTTGGGGGTGCAATATCTTGGAAAAGTAAGAAACAAACTTTTGTTCCCTCTTTCTGCTATGCAAGTATAGTTCATTGCTTGTTTTGCTGCCAATACTCATGTTGTTTGGTTGAGGAATCTTGTGACAGGACTTCGCATTGTGGACTTTATTGCTAGGCCACTAAAGATTTTCTATTATAACAGCATTGCTGCATTTTATACAAATAATAATAAGACTTCTAGAGGATTTAAGTTTGAAGTTGAACCTGACTGTTAGAGATTTTGTAAAAGATGGTCCCATAGTGGTAGATCACGAGGACACAGATTCCATGTTGGTTGATCTGTTGACCAAGGGACATAAGCCTGTTGTTTTTAAACGACATGTTGAAAACATGGACATTGTGAGTTCTTTTGATATTTTTGGTTAGTGGGAGCTTTAGATTCATGTTATTTCCTTTTTTCATGTGGTTGGATCCTTATTTTGAATTTTGGAAAATGATGTATTAATGACATCTTATATTTGCTTTGATGAATAAATGATGATATAAACTTCATTATGATACATTTTGTGTGTGTGTATCAAATGTGAGATTAATAAAGCTCGGTGTCGTCAAGATCATTGTGTCAATGATCGACACCAGAATTAGAGCTAAAGCATAATATTATTAAAGCTTGATGTGGTTAGGATCACTGTACTAGTGATCGGCACCAGAATTGGAGCTGAGGCATAATGATATTAAAGCTCGGTGTAGTTAGGATTAGTGTGTCGGTGATCAACACCAGGATTGGAGTTGAGGTATGATGATTTCTTGATAAACCATGTAATTTCTGTAGCTTTCAAGCACTAGAGAAATTGAGGACTAACGGAAAAAATGATGGAATAGCTTTTTTAATCACATTGGCACGTCATTTCTTGTAATACTCCACATTGATGACTAGTCGACGAAGTCGGTAATATTTGTAATCATGATTTAGTGTTACATGGCTTTTTTTTGGATGGAGTCTTAATTAGGTGTTGTATCTTGAGATCATTTGTTTTGTGGCCATAGTATTTTATTAGCCTGAGAATCGTTTTCGAAAATATTTTTAAAATTAAAAATGCGTAATTAATTTTGCCTAAGTGGGAGAATGTTAGAATTTTTTCATATATTCTTGTGGGTTAAAATTAATTGTAATATTTTATTTTGCCAAAAAAAAGCTAATATTATGATTCATTTAAAGATACTTAAGCTTACAGGCTTTGGACACCTAATTTTGATTAGTGTAGGCCTAACCATTAGGCCCATAATGAGAGGTTCCTAAAGTTAATAAATAGCAAAGTTAAGTCTCATTTATCATCACGTTATCAATTACTCTATAGGCTTTGTCTCATTGAAAACTCTAGTATAAGGAAAGTATAATCAGGCAAAAGGATACTTGGCTTTTGGGTGCAAATCACACTAAGCAGAGACCATTCTTATCTTTTTAATCATGTGTTCAAGAAGTAAGTATTTTATAGGTGTTTTAAACTCATATAAAATATATATTATTTGCATAATTTTTCTTACATGAAGCTGCTAGAAATTCATTTTAAAGTATTTTTATTGTAAAAATAAGTTAGTATGATTCAAATTTTAATTTTTAATCCAATGCAAAAAGTTTCTTAAAACCAATTCCTAGTTAGTATTTAGCTAATAATTTGCAAAAAAAAATAGTTTAATTTTATATTTTAACATGATTCAATGTGATAAAGTATGTGACATAAAAAAAAGCGATAAAGTGTTTACTTTTATATTGGTGATGTGTTTACTAATATTATTACCTTTAACATGGAAGCAAGTCTTTTGAGCTGCAAATTGACGCACATTATAGTGTTTTCAGACGCGCAACAAAATTAACACAGGGTAAAATGGTTGAATTGAAATCACATACTCTTTTTTTAAAAAAGGCATAATCATTTTACTCTTAAAAATTTGAATCCTGTTCTTAATTAACAACAGTTATTTTCATCTTCAATATTTTATGTCTCTTGCCAACTTCTACACATTCGGCATTTATTTTTTTTATTTCTTTTCAAATATTATTTCTTAAATATATATTTGATTTAAATTTTAGTTTTTGATACATTAAGATTGTTGTGAAAGGGTTTCTGTAAACTTTGGTTTTGTTAGAATAGAATTAGAATATAGCTCTAATATATTCTCTGGTTCTGTTGTTGTAGAAGTATATATATTCCACTGGTGCAGCCACGAATCTCACGGTTCAGTGGAAGGAATGGGAACCCATGACCTCTCCCTCCCCTTAGGTTTCCTTTCTCATCCATCCATCAAGTCAGGTTTATATCTCCTACCGTCAAACTCCTTATTTTATCTGGAATATCAAACTCATGATGTGTGGCAGTGGAATCTCTGATCATTTCCTTCCCATCTCGTCAAATGCAATAATTTTGCATAGGAGTGAATGAACCCAACCAATGAAGAGTCTCATTCAAGAGTGACCCCTCCTCTCTGAATCCACGCCTCCTCAAGTGTATATCCGGAGAAACAGTACCCCTGAATGCAGCTCTATGAATTGGTCCTCCAAGAATGGACCTCCTGAGGTTGAAGTTCCGGAAATGCTAGATAGTCATCCATTGATGAGTCATACCCAATGTCACATACAAATGCACAGTTAGCATTGCAATTTGATGTGACGTGTGATTTTGGCTTAAATTTAATCCAATCAAATCCTATGTATTTAATTTTTTTTCATTCAAACTAATTTGAATAAGGGATGTACGATTTGGTGATATTATTTGAACTGTAAAACAAATGTTTTGAATATGAAAAAATATTATTTAAAATAATTTAAGGATGAAAAATAAAATAAATTATTTTTTGTAATAACTTAAGTGAAAAAAATATTAAATTACAGGAAAAAAAATGTATTTAAGTCTATAAATAATTTATTTTGACATAATACAATTTTGTATCATAAAATTCAAATATAATTTTTTACGTGCTCGTCTCTTTCTTGCTCTCTTTTAGAACGGGATTTTCTCAAATATTTAGTATTTAGATACGTACTAGAAAGCCGTCATTTGTGAAAGAGTTTTTCATATTTTATATGGGATATATGACCAGAGTATTTTATTTGTGAAAATCCTTCATTTTCTTTGAAAAAAATGGCTTTAGAAAACGTTTTAGTTTCACATGTAACACAACCCCAAATGATAGCTAACTTTTTTGTTAATTATAGGATAAGGTTACCTAACTACAGGTTTAGGTATTTTTTATCTAACTTTGTTAGTCTCTTGAATTTTCTTAAAAACTTGTAAGTTAGTAGTAGTAATAAAGAAGTAATTGATAATAATGACAATAAACTGGTAAAATTCATGTGCAGACCAACCTTTTTGGAATTTCACCACATGAGTTTTGTCTTGAGAGTCTACACGGAAGTTGAGAGGTATAAGTTCAATTCTATCCTCTCTTTTTTAATACTATTCTCATTATATTTATTTTTTATTTTTCTTACTCAACTATTAATTACAAAATAAAAATTTACTGCATGTGATTTAATCAAACATATGTGTATGACCTAAAATTGATTAAAATAATTTACCGTCACTGTATTAGATGCAATGCCTAATTAAATAATTTCATAATATATTATTTTATAATATTTAATAACAATTACCACTAATATTATTTTATAATAATTCAATCATATAGGTCTTAATCAAGAGTTATATTAAATTTATCTAAGTGTTTTTACATCTGTCTCTCAATAACTTTTTCTCACCTTTTATTTATGTATCTTTAAAAAATTTATCTTAAATGACCTTTTTCAACAACTATTTTTCATACGCACACATGCATGCTTACCAAATAAAGTTATCTATCAATCACCATGTACGTCATGTTGGTATAGGGGTTTAAATCTAGTTATTATTATTTTTTAAAAGTTAAATCTAGTTATTGTTTATATGACGCAAAAACTTAATATTGTTTCTTTTTCATTTTAATTTTTATAAATCATGTTAACAAATGTTAAAAGAGAAAACGGTTTACATGCACTAAAAGTGTAGAAAGTTTTGTATCGTTATTCAATCACAACTCACCATATAATATAAATTTGTTGACTTTTATGATAATTAATTTAACATAGCAACTTTTAAGTATGTTAACTTACATGACCTCTTTTTACAACTGTTTTTCATACGTACATATCAGAAATCAAACCCTTGATCGCATACTTAAATAACAAAGTTATCTACCTATCACCATGCACATCATGTTGGTATAGCAGTTTAAATCTAGTTATTATTATTGTTTTGAAAGTTAAATCTAATTATTGTTTATATCATGCAAAAATTTAATATTTGTTTCTTTTTCATTTTCATTTTTATAAACCATGTTAGCAAATGTTAAAAGAGAAAACAGTTTATATGTACTAAAAGTGTAAGAAGTTTTACACTATCATTCAATCACAACCCATCATGTATGGTAAATTTATTGAGTTTTATGATAATTACTTTCAAATTCATATTAATGGTTATTGTTGGATGGTATGTGTATAGGGATGACAATGGGGCGGGTCGCGGACAAGTTTGACCCTCTTCGTTCCGATCCACGCAAAAGGCGGGGTGGGTACAAGTATTAAAGAGGTGGGTTCAAAATTTTAATACACATCCTCATACCTCTTGGGTTTTATCAAGTTCAGGTAGGTAATCCAATATACTTTTTTATAATTTTAATTTACTTATATATTTATAAATAAATTATATATTAAGTTTTTTTATTATATTTTAATTCAAACAATACATAAATATAATGAATAACAAATAAATTAAAGTTAAAAAATGAAGAATTCAATTATATTTTTAGATAAATGTATATTTTAAGTTTGTCATTTAATTATTTAACTATTGAGCTAATTGATTTATATTTTTAAAAATTATAACAATAAAATCTTTAATGTATATATATGTTGTGGCCAAAAATTATATAAAAAATATAATATGATAGGCATGAGTATGGGTATAATTTGATACTTATTCTCATCCTCATCCCGGCTTAAATAGTTTGAATAATACCCATATGCATACCCATATCCAGTTAAAATGAGTGTTCTACATCAAAATCAGAACGAGTTTGAAACAATATCCATGGATACATGTTTATTTGTCATGTCTATCTGTGTATGACGATGTAGTGGTCATTTAAGTGGTGCGACACGGGTTTGGGTGGAGGTGGTACAAGTTTTGTTGTTGAGTAGTTTTGTGTATAGTTGTGCAAGTAATTCTGGGGAGATCAATTTTTTTAGTGATTTTAATTTTTTGAAATAAAATAAATATAATGAAGGATTTTAGTCATCACTATGTTAAATGAATTATTTTAAAATTTAAATTTTAACGGAAGACTAACATATTAAATGAAAAATTAAAAAAATGACTAAAACAATACTCAAACATTGGACAAAAAATAACATTTATTTAACCCATATAATATAAGTGTTAATTTTACACACTTGCTTGAATAACATTTCATTCTCTCATGATATCCCATCGTATTGGTAGAGAATCCAGTAAGTAATATTTCTTCATGTATTTTTAACATCTTTCTTAGTTCTCTATCTATTTTCACCTTATCCCACATTTCTTTCTTCTCTTCCCAAAGGCAACCACATATAGCCAAATTTCACTCAAATTAAATACAAATAATGCAGGACGTGGGAATTTTTTTTGGATAAAATTTTTAGGATGATGGTCTAAGACGGTGAAAACCTCCAATGTCAAAGCGTATTTCAATCAGATTTACACTTACCTCAACCCACAGATGAAAGAAATCTTGAACCTGCAATTTCTCAAATTCAAGATTCTAAGTTAACCAACCCCTTCGGGTTGTAAGATGAAGGAATTTACACATTGCATTTTGCTTGAGACTAAGATCATATATTCAAAATTCTGAGCACATCGAAGCAATTGCATTGGAATATCAGATCATTCAGATGTCCCCATGTATTTTCCCTACCTTTGATCATTTATTGTAACAGCAACATTTTTCTAAGTATATACAGAAATTTAGAGAAAAGGAAATAAATGTAAAACCTAAATCCAACTAAAGCTAAAGGCTACACCTTAATAAGGCAAATGTATAGGAATGTTTGAAAATGGGTCAATGGCTTTATCCATCTGTATGTAGGTCACTGATTATGGGCAAGTAGCAAAAATTTATCCCTGCTTCACCCAGCAAACTCTTCGGTTTGATTTATCTTTGAAAGAATGGATCTAACTAATGACTAAATGAAATATAACTATCCAGAGTCAAAGAATTGAGATCTTCGCGTTTTATTGACAAGCATTTCGGATCCCATCCATCAGTGCTATCAATGCCACTCTCCACTCACAGCACTGTGCATCAGAGATTATTAACTTATGCATTGTCCTTAACTCATCGGGACTTGCCCCTTGCAGTATTGATTTCATCTCTTCAAGGATGTTATCCTTTTCCTGCTTAATCAAATCGATACCAAAAATTTTGGTATTGATATTACCTAAAGAGCTACTGGAACCAAATGGGAAGTTATCAACAACACTGCCGGAAGGGGCAACTTTGTGATTCCAGTACTCTACACACAGATGACTAGGATCTTGAGCTTCAATGGCCTGAAAAAGTGTCAGAATGTAATAGAACATCAGAAGTGAGAACATAATTCCAGAGGAACATTCTAGATTCTAAATGAGTCAAGTTTTACCAAATTATATCCAAATTAACTCAGTAATAATTGAACAAAATTTACCATAATAAGCTATGTTAATCTAGTTCAACACAAGTTGGTAGAGATTTGAATTATGTGAATTAATTTTACATTAGATAATAAACTACACATAGATGTTAAGAGTTAGCTCAAGTTGGGCAAAAATATAAGATTCATGTGTTTATGTTACCTGAATAATAGATGGCAATTTGAAGCCAAACATTCTATGACCGTTAATGCTTTTCAGGAGCTCAAACGGAGGAAGTTCTAGTTCACCTAGACTCTTTTGCCTCATGATTTCATGATGTAATCTCTTCAGAACTGATTCCCAGCAATTATCTGCTGAGGTATCTGTGAAAGCCTCACTTGGACATTCTTCCATGGTAACCTGAAATATGTTGTACGGAATGAGAAAGAAACACTTGAATTGAAATCATGTCAATGCAAATCAATACTACCATAAAGACTTGGATTTAGTTAATTAATGTTATTGAGTTTCTTAACCAAAAGAAACAAAAGATTATCACTATTTTTTCAGATTCAATAACTTGAGACAATGATGCCTCTACATGAACATCTAACCATGGAAAAAAAATTAGCAGACACTGGATCTATCCCACCAACAAATAAAGAAACCATAATGATATATTTCAAGATGAAGGAAAAATATTTAAAACGGAGAGAAGTACAGAAGAAAAAAGGAAATCTTTCTAGATTAATTAAAAAATGAAGAACCAAAGGCAAAGCTCCTTATCCCTCTGCAAGCTAGGAAGAAAAAATCCATGTAAAGAAGTCATCAACAGAAACACACAACCTCGGAGTAATCTGTCCCATAAATCTCTAGCATTATATTTTAGCAAAATACACCATAACCCAGCAAACACAGCATACTTGTACAAAACATTACACATGTTCTTGCTAGGCAAAACAACTATATCATTTTAATAAAGGCATGTAGGGAAAAATGTCTGCCAATATTTTAAAAATATCCTTCAAGTTGAATCTACATTGGAGACCAAGAAACTTCGTGTGTAAATTAATATTCAAGCCAAAATGCATTTGGAAATGGAATTTGGCAACTGAAAATGTCAACAACAAAACCATATGTAGTCAACCCAATGTGAGTATTGTACTCACATAGGGTTGACTACATGGATTCCAGTGTAATCAAGAAACAGTAACTAGTCGATATTATTTCATTTTCAAACCTAAGACAGAAACAAGGTTAGGAATGATACCTTGAAAAGAGGTCCAAGAAATCCAGCATCAATGACTTCAGAGATATAGCTACAGATTCTTTTTGGATCAACAATGCTAAAGAAATTAACTTGAGTCTTGAATCCTTCAAAAGTATACCAAAAACTGGACAAGTAAGTTCCAAGAAATAGATAGTCTTAGGTAAAATCTAAACCCATAAAAGATCCTACTGGCATACCTTTTGGATATAGTGTGTGCTTACTACACCAGAGCTTTCCATAAACAACAGATCCCAAACTTACAAGCTTGACAGAAGTACCAAACATTTGCACTAAGCAGCTTTCGTCCATCAAAGATGTACTAGTATGTGTGGTGACTATGACTTCCCTTTCAAATAGATTGCTGTGCTGCTTTCCTGAATCTGAATCCACTTGCAGATCCTTCTCAATTTTTCCACCATCAAATGTACAATAATTGCGAACACCCCTTGAACAAGATGAAAAATCTGTCTTTAGAACAGAAAACAAGTTTGATAAGTTACCCTCACCACAAAGTTCCATGATGTCTTCTTCCTTTTTGGCTTCTGAACAGCATACTTTTTCCTCTACTGAAACACCTTTATTATGATGGTTATCAGCAATATGCAGCAAATGATTTTCATTTTCACCAGAGATAACATCTAGATTCAAATCCAGAGAACCAGCCTGATCCACTTTATCTTTGCTGTCTGTGATCAAATTTTTATCATTATTATTGTCATGCCGACTATCTATACTGTCATATGCTGCACATGTTACAGGGTGAGACTCAAACTGCACTATCTCTGTAGTAATATGACTATTAGGACTGCTAGGTGCGTTTAAATTTGACCTATCCTTGGTTCTGACACAGCCAGTTGAGCTTTCCATTTCTTCACAATTCTTGGTTCTGTACATGTCTTTCTCAAGATCTGGTTTATCTATGCAAACCTCATTGGCATTGGCAGAAACCATTCCGAAGTTTTTATTTGCCCACACCTCAATAGCATGTGAATCTCCTTCTAATGCTTCTAGCAATTTATTCAGTTCACTTATAGTATATCGAAGCAGAACAAATCTTTTCTCCATTTCGCACGAGCAGAACAAATTAGCATGCTTAAGACATGAATATCTGTCAGGGGAGCACTCACAACCCACAGCAGATAGGTGCAAGTCATAGAAGCAAGAGAAGCATTCTCTTTCCTTGTACAAATCAAAGTTACTGTTCATCTTCAGCAACTTAAGATGAGTTGGAAGACAGTCCAGCCTTTCTTCTTCCATCTTTATCCTTGCCTATCACAAATAAGGGTAACAAAGAAATAAATATTGAAAAAATATCTGCATGGTATAAAAAAAACAGTATAATAAATGAGTTCCAAAATTTTACAGAGCTTTCAGAATTTGTGGTAGTAGGTATGATCAAAGTGGAAAGGGTGAGTGAGTCATTACCCTAACTGCCTTGGTAAGATCTCCATCTTTCCCACAGACACTTCCCCATTTCAAATTTTTTGGAGTTTCCTTTCCAAGAGCTAGCTCTGCAAGGGCTCGTACAGATTCCAGTGCTGACCCAAACAACAGCTTGTCATGTGACAGGGATGTCTTGCGGCATTGTAACCTGTAAAGCTCGACAGCACTTTGTCCATGCATTAACCAATCAATAGGAGCCACATTCACTGCCTCTGCACAGTTGAAGCCACAATTGAAGCCAGCATGATATGCCCTTGGAAAGGTAATAACGAATTCCCCAGAATGCTGAACTGTGCGATACACAGGCACTCCCTCAGATTTAAGAATTGAAGGAGAAAACTGGGTAACCTGCTCAAAGGAAAAAATCAAAACCATTAGAATCACAATACTTTCCCAAACCTAGAAGCTATGTAGTATAAATAGAATGCTAAAAACTGAACAAATACACTGGGAAAATCTGGAGATGAACAAATGTTAATTATTAGTAGAAATACAGCTGACAAAATTCATCCCAATTTGTGAGGGAAAGGCTATAAACAGATTAATAAGAGTGAGCATCACTGCAGCAATAACAGAGCTGAAAGTTTCTGTCATAAAGAATACATCAAGGAAGGATATTGATCAGGAGGAACCGTCAAGTCATTATACATTAGCAGAGTGGTTAGCTGGAATCTTTAGTATCTGATAATTTCTCTTGCTCAAAATTTGATACCTAATTACTATAGCTTCCACAGTTTTACTTAATATTTATACATATAAATTATAAAGGCATCTTATACTATGCTGATCAGCATATATCTATGAAGCACCGACACCGACACGGACACCAGACACGACACGGACACGTGGACACCTGTAATATCCAAAATATAGAACGTAGTACGAGGACACTGACATGGATGCGTGTCGGACACCGGACACGGCAAGGGGCTGGGGTGTCCGTGCTTCATAGGCATATATTGACACCTGGTAGGAAAACTTAACTATCTCATCATCACCAAACCTGACATCACCTTCGCTATAAGTATGGTGAGCCAATTTCTGAATGCCCCTTGTGATAGTCATTTGGATGTTGTGATATGCATTCTTCAGTTCATAAAGAATCCACTAGGTAAGGATTATTTCATGAGGAAAAAGGCAATGCAAAGATCATTAGTTACTCTAATGTTGATTGGGAAAGGTCACCCTTAGACAGAAGATCCACTTAAGAATATTATGTTCTTGAAGGAGGAAACCTAATATCATGGAAGAGCAATAAGGAAAACATAATTACTAGATCCGGTGCAAAAGTTTATTTCTGTGCTATGGCAATAGCCACATGTGAACTTATCCAACTTAGGCAACTACTCCAAACAGCTAAAATTGGGAGACAAACACATGAAAAGATCAAATGCATAGAGAGATTGAATGTCTCTTTGATGGAGAAAAGGTGCTTTCCAGTGAAATCACAACCAACTTTGTTAACCCAGACAAAAAAATGATTTTATTGGTGACATGGGGGTTTGGGAGGGTGATGTTTGGGTTTGGAGGTGGGAGTGGAGGAGGGAATGGTTCATGTGGGAAAGGGACATGGTGAATAGGTGGTCGATGATGCTAAATGGAGTGAGCTTAAGGAGGTATTCAGAGGATGAGTGGGTCTGGTTAGTCGACGGATCCAGGATTCTCTCTGCAATCTGCGTACAAGGAATTATTGAT
Source organism: Glycine max (assembly GCF_000004515.6). Classification (NCBI taxonomy): domain Eukaryota; kingdom Viridiplantae; phylum Streptophyta; class Magnoliopsida; order Fabales; family Fabaceae; genus Glycine; species Glycine max. The sequence continues at coordinate 9,927,183 of NC_038245.2, forward strand.
GGAGGTGCCTAATGTTTCGCTTGCAAATGTCTTGTCTAAGGTGCGGAAGCTTAAGATCCCTCCCAAGGCTGCATTTATGATATGGAGGCTGCTTCAAAATAAACTGCCTACAGCTGATAACTTGGGCAAAAGGAATGTGGTATTAAATGAACAAGACAAACTTTGCCGTTTTTGCATGGAACAACAAGAGACAGTCGCACATTCTATGTTCTCGTGTATGTTGTAGATACACTATGGAAATGGAGTTTCATATGATTGGGTTTGGAAGTGGCTCTTCAATCCAATCCTAGCACATTTTCTTCAACATGATTTTCGTGATGCATATGGAATGGATAGAAATGCTTGGTCGGTGGTTTGGGGGGGCAGTTGTGTGGAATGTGTGTGGAGAATGAGAAATAAATGTGTGTTCCAAGGGGTAGGGGTAGATCTGGTAGGATTGCAGCAAGACATATTATTTACGATCTGGACTTGGCTAAGGGAATTCTCTAGTTCGACTCTTGTCATTTTCGATTTGGCAACCAGATCCTGGTATATTCTTTAAGAGAATTGGCTTTGCAGGGTAATACCTGGAGGGAAAGTGGTATTAGTGGAGGGTACGAAGTTGATGCATGGGTTCGCATGCTGTTGCAGGGGGCAGCAAAAGTCTTGGGAGTTAGTTTGTTTGTTATGATATTTGAGCACATAGTAATCTGTAATATGCAGCTACACGACATGTGTATTAGTATTGGTCGAATGGGATCTGTAATATGCAAGTGGTTAGATGATACTTATGCAGATTTGGTGCATAAATAACGTATACCCGTGAGCTGGGTGGTAGGAGTCTGCAATGATACAGTATTGGGGTACCCCTGTTACCTTATATTATTTTTCTATCTTTTATTTAATGTGTGTGTGTGTGTGCGTGTGTGTGTTTTGCTGATAAAAAAAAAATCCAGTAATCAGCTGGCTTGCATGTTTGCCAAGTTTCTTTGATGTTCTCAGGTTGAATATACTTGTAAGAAGCTTAGTACACACCATATATGTTTCACCTTGATGGGAGAGTGTGTTAAATAGCATATTATACACATGTCACATGGTTATATTTTTTAAAATAAAGGGCATGCAAAAGCTGATTGCATTACCCAAATATTTGACACAAGGTTTAAATATCAGTAAGATAGCCATTATTGTAATTAGGGATTTGATTTGTATTTAAGATCGACTCCCTTTGTACTCTAATATGTTACTATAGTACACATGTGCATACCTGAGATGCACAACATTAAGATATATTTCTTCTCTGTAGAAACAATAAAGAAGCACTAAAGCAACTGGTAACTGAAAATACTAGTCAACATATGCAAGCAACAAAGAAAGTACAAGTGGTAGCATTATACCAGATCATTGAGTAGATTTGGTTGTTCCTCAAATAAGTCAGGCAAGTGCTTCCTCATTACTTTTTCCAAGGCTGCAGCATGGCTTCCAGGTACTCCATACCATACTTTTGGGTCCCCCCAGTGCAAATAGTTTAGTGAATAGAGGTGATGGTCCTCAACATGCTGTTCCAAGAAGCAGGAAATGATGACAATGTGTTATCTTTCTAGGAAATAGTTAGGGTTTGAAAGGAAAGAAATGAAAAATTCAAGATCAAGACATATGTTATAGCTCAACAGGTCAAATATATTAACATAAGTGGAATCCAAATATTGCAAGTGCCAACGTACTGAGGATTCTACTAAATTAAATGATTTAATGATGAAGCAGTATGTAGTGGCCCACTTCTTTCGTTATTACTTCTAATTATTTATTTTGTCAAGTAAGCCTTTAACTAAATGAAAAATTTTCTATACTAACTAAAAACAGATGTTAAAAAATTTAAGCAAACCTTCATGAAAAATAACTTCAACTTATCATGTCATATCATGACAAAAAAAAAAATGGTAATACTAATATTCCATCTCGTGTCTCAACACTTTCCTTAATCATAAATTTAGACTTGGATAAAAATTTCTCACCACTTACCCAGCAAAATGATGAAAAACACATGCCAACATACAGCCATGGCACTAGAACTCCTGATATGTCACTTCCTTCATAACTTAGTACAGAACCTGGCAGTCGGGCAAAATTGTTCAGATTCCAGCCAGACTGGGCATATTGATCTGATTCACTCTTAGTTAAGGATGAAGCCTTAGGAAAACCACTTCCAAGTGCTCCAGTTTCCAAGTCAGCTCCATAATACACCTATAATATAACACAGTAACATATAAACTGTTAGCACAGTTATGCGGCAATAAAGACAAATATAGTTGTTGATAGACAATGATTAATACCTCAACCTCATCAGTTGGTTGCTCAATTATTCGCCAGTATTCACCTTCAATTTCCTCCTCAGAGGGCTCCCATATCTTTTGATGGTTATTGTCACTCACTATTCTGTCTCCATTAGTATCTCTCAACCCAAAGTAGCATTCCTTAAAAAAATCAGCATATAGCTGAAAGTCTTTAAGTGTGAAGTCTGACCCTGATTGGAATCCAAATTTCTCTTCAGACTCAGAAGCATTCTTAGCTTCAGAAGCTGCATTGGCAGGCTTCCTCCTACATGTGCCTGTTTTGGAGTGCTTTCTACGTTTTCGCTTCCTTCCACTACTTTTTTTCCTCATAGGTTCCCTATTTTGAAGCAAATCAATTTGTTGAATACGGGTGGGAAACTCAGTATTTTCCCATAGATCTTTCTCCTTAAGAGGACAGGGTGGAGCCCAGCAAGCAGGGGGAACAATCCTACAGATGCCATGGGGTTCAGCTAGGGGTCGTATCTTTGCTATGTAACTGAGTGTGTCATCAAATTCCTAATTAAAAAGAGTAATATGAGAAATCAAATTACTCAAAATACAAAATGAGTAGTATATTACAACAACAAATGTGAAGATGGCTATAATAATAGCAAGTACTTCAATAGTCGGATAAAAAACAGGTGCTTCTTCAATTATAGGCCGACTTGCTTCAACCGGATCCCATCGAGCTGATATCTGCAACATAGCAACAAAAATCCAACATATGAAAAAAAAAATACTAATCTCTCCCTCTCTTATATATAGTCATCAATGGTAGCCTTCAATGCATTATTTTCTATATGTTTGAGGGGGGGAATTCAGTAAAGCACAGGGTGTAGAAAAAGTTAATTCCATTCAGATTTCAAAAGTTGGTTCCTGTTTGTTCCAAAGACCTAGAAAAATACAGTATTGTTCATGGTCCATCAAAACATTATGCATGCTCAATATATAGGACCATGTTGCATACCTTTTTATTTCTCAGACTGTCAGAAGACTCAAGCGCATTGTTATTTTTTGGCTTGTGCCCCAAAGACTTATCCTGAAAAATATGTAAGAATGATAAAATTGTTAAAATCATCAGTCTCACTAATAAAAGTAATGAAGGAAAACAATGAATTGAATCAAATTATAACTAATAATGTCACAGTCCAAATATTGACAAAGGATTTGGTACAAACAGGTGTAACAGTTTAATGTCAAAGAGACTGAGAGATACCAATACCACTGGTGTATGCAATTCCATAAGGCTAAACAAAGGCAGTACTAGTCACCACCACTTGATGAAAATTTTCTAATCTTTATATCAGGGTACAGAAAAATGTTAAGCAATTTATGATATGAGGGAATTAAAATTTAAATCATCCTTCTGAACAGCAGAAGTTAGTTCATCAACTAAACTACAAGTATTGAACAACAATAGCTCTAACAAGTGAACACACAATGTTAAAAGCAGAACAAGAAAAGAAAACGGGAATAATAACACAAGAATTGCAACAAATCTTCAAACTGCATAAACAAGGATAATAAGATCACCAGCAATTGTGATCCACAAAAACAAAGGACAGAAGATTCAAACAGAGAAACAGGATAATAAAATATTCCAAACAGGCTTCAGAAACAAAGACATATCATATGATACATTGCTAGGGTTTGAAAATCTAACCTCTTTGGCTTCAGAATCTGCAGCCAATTTCAACTGCTCCATTCAATTCAAGTTTATGATATAAAAAAAACCAATAGAACAACAATTTTATGCCTGCAACAAAAACCAGATACCCCTTTATCCTTAGTCCACAAAAAATCAAAGAGACAACCCAGAAACAGTTTTCTACTTCTCCATTAGCAAACTAACTGACAGAACAAAGAAACGTTAAAAACAGTTAAAATAAAAAATAAAAAATAAGAAAATTAAGAGGGGAAAAAGAAGAATAAATGCAGAACATGGCAATACTCACCCCAATGCAGCAAAAGATAGTTCGGTTCCTTTCACGTTCTGATTGCGTACAAATGAACTAAACAAGAAATTCCTTTGGAAATCAACACAGTGAAGAAAACCTAAATGCAAATTTCAATTTGCATGCGTATGCAAATTTCTGTGAAACCCCCTCCCAATTTACCTATAATTTTTTTTAAAAAAAGTACAAAATCCTATGAATCTTGGAATCAAATGCTCAAAAATTCAAACAGTTCCCACAAAATGAAGACAACAAAATTAAAAGAAATAGAAACAACAATTGACTGAGTAAAAATCTTTAATTTATTTTGACAGGTGGACTGGGAAACAAAACTATTAAATTCATACAATTAATAAAGAGAAATAATGAGAAAGATATTATCAATTAAAATCGAATACTACTACTTTTCAAAATATTCTATTTAATTTCCTTTGTTATTTTTTTTCTTAAAACGAAGACAATTAAAAGCATTTTTATTAATTTTGAGAAAATATATGTGGCACTAAAAAAAATCAGGGTTAACAGAGAACTTAAGATACTACGTTCAAAGCTGTGCTTGCTTCTTGGAGTCTTCTGCTCCTTTTAATATTCTAATTGTTTTTATTATCAATTAAAATATTTAATTTTATACTTTGATGTACATTCGAATTGAAAACTAATCAATTCAAATTGATGGAAAAACAAATAAAAGATGAAATAGACCATTCTTACCAAAGTACATATATAAAGAAATAAATAATAAAAAGGAAAAGATAGAAATTAAAAATAAAAAGTAAGAAAAAGATATATGAGAGAGAGTCAAACGAACCCGCTACAACGCACGCAGTATTAACGGAAAACAGTGAAACAAACAAACCAACGAACCAAATATATATATATATATATATATATATATATATATATATATATATATATATATATATATATATATGTCTAAAAAAAAAACATAAAAAAACACACAAACTCTCTCTCCCTCTCCCTGGAAACTGTGGGTTCTTTCTTATATACTTTGAGTAATGACCATGAACCAACAAACACCCAATATTTAGATCATTAGATGCACTTTGCTGTTAAAAAAACAAAAATAAATTATTGTTAGTTGTATGCAACGATCATGTATGTTTTGGATTAAAATTTAGTATAATTTTGGAGTTTTTTTTTTTACTGAACACACTAACAATTACTACATACCCATAAAAAGTTCATACTCATTTAGTATAATGTTATTATTTTAATTGTCTATATTTTTCTGCTTTTAAACATAATATCCCTATTTTTTTTAACAACTATAATCCACTCTCCTAAAAGAACAACTATTCACTACGAAAATATTTACATGTTTAGGTTTATAAGATACTCCTATTAATAAATTTAAAGATAAATAAACAGTCATAATTAACATTAACAATTTGAAACAAAAAATAAAGAAAGGATACAAGGTAATAGGTACCAAGAGTACCAAAGCAACCCCTCAACGCCTGTTATTGTACAGTGTTACATGATACAACCATATCCTCTCTTAGACATTTATTTTCTTTACTCCCATTATTAGATCACGCATACTTCATTGCATTATGAAAAACTCATCTCAAAATGCAGATTTACATTTTGGAATATTTTTTTTGAAAATACAATCTGAGGTGCAATACGATAGGAAGAGTGCAAGATACAATAACTCATACCCACGAAAGTAAGCTGATAAATTCAAAAAATGTGTAGGTTCCACAAGCAGACAAATGAATCTCAAAATGAGATGAAAAAAGGATGGAAAAAACATAATAAAAAGTGTTTGGGTACCCTTGTTTTTTAATTGGCCAAAAATAACCTTTCAATACAAGGCCTTGCGAGACTCCAGCCAGCTCCTAACCATCACTTAGACATATATAGATTATATGTCTTTAATTTATAAAATAAAAAAAAAAATTGTCTTTAATCCTTTTCCTTATTCACATTTTTAGTTTTTTTTCTTTTGTATATTAAAATATTTTCATTTATCAACCGCGATTGACATAAATGATAGTGACTTATATCTTTTAACTAAGTTTTGCATATAAAATAAATCATCTTAAATAAATAAATACATTGTGTACTTATGTCTCGACAAAGATTAGTCATTATCACAAGACTATGTCTTATCAATATTTAGGTCATATATGTCAAAATTATTTTTCAACAATTGTTAGTTAGATCATCACTTAATAGTTAATAGAAAAATCATGATATTAATGACTAAATAAAAAAATAACATAGTCTAATTATTTAAAAAATAATAATAATGTATATTTGCATGTTATTAGTCTTAGTGAAACTGTTACCGAAGGTAAACAGTTCATAATTAACTATTTTAAACATTTAAAAATACAAGTTTATTTGAGAACTTGTGTGTGCATGCATGTGTAATGTGTATGTGCTATAATAAAATAAGTTTTTAGTCTTTATAAAAAAATTATTTTTCAAAAAAATTATTTGTTTTATCTCTCTATTATTTCAGTGCCTTATCCAACTCATTTATCTCTTTATTTCATTCTTGATTTATAAAATTACAAACTTTTAATATAGTCTTTAGCATATTAAAATATTTAATGTAATATATGAAATTTAATTGTAAATATTTATTTATCAGAATACAAAATCCTCATATTAAAGACTAACATAAAATAATAATAATAATAATAATAATAATAATAATAATGAAATCCAATGAATAGATAATAATAAAGATAAAAATAATATAATTTTATACTAACATGTTATTGGTTTGAGAAACCGATTTAAATCTTTTGAGTAAGATATTAAATTTGAGTTTTCTGAAGAAAAAAAACATAATTAAAAGAGTGATTCTACTAAAATTAAAATAGTTAATATGATTACACGACATATAGATATCTTTCATCAAAGTCATGTTTAAAAAAAACATATAATTTTACAAGGACCGAAAACTTATTCAAACTTGTATATATTTTCACTAACTAAATTTGGGTAGAATATAACTAAATTCCAAAAAAAATATTAATCGTGTATATTCATATACACATACACAGCTCACGTTATTTTGAAATTAAAATAATAGGTAAGTCTTTTTTAATATACGAGTTACTTTTTTATTTTGAAAAATTAAATTGATAGTCATATACGGCTTATTTTTTTACTATAGAAAAAAGTTAGTCATATATTGCATATACGACTTATAGGTTTTATTCTTAAAAAAAAAAAAAGAAAATCATACTCAGAATGTGTGAATTGTGGAAGAATTTGACAATTTATGTTTTAAATTGCTCAAGGGTAGTTAAAATTAAGAAGCCGATTTCAGGATTTGGATTCTTTCTTCTTTCCTCTTATTTTTCATTTTTACGTATACTTTTTTCTTAACTTCTGTTTTTCGAGCTTTTCCCCTTCTACCCATGAATTTGTCTAAACACGTCATACGTGCTTATTTTGCTTAATTCTTCGTCTCGCACGTTGGTCTTTCCTTTGATTTTCTGACTTAGTTTTTGCTGTCACTCTTGTCTTTACTTAGAAAAATAGATGCCACTCGTTTCCTTAAGAAAATAGATAAATATTTTATTTTCCTGTAATAATTTCGTTTATACTAGCTAGAAAATACATGCATTTGTTGTAGAGTCCTATGTGAATTTAAGAATCCAATGAATTATTCATGTGATCTAGGTTCAGTCAAGCATATTTAACAAGTGTGACCTTCTTTAATCATTTTTGTCGATCTTCTTGAAAATGGTGTGAATATTAATGGTGTTATAGCTAAATTCACAACAAAAAATTGTGTGAACATTAATGGTAACTGTTATAACTAAATTCACAAGGGATTTGATTTCTTTGTTGTCCCTTTCTCAGTTGTCTTTGTGTTGTCCCTTTGAAAACGTGTTCATGAATTTTAAAATTAAATCACAATTCTCCAACTTGACTTAATGTTTTCTTTACATCCCGATTGTTGGATGTATAACTTGCACGCTGCCCTGTGCTGCACGACTTCTCTCTTAATAGAGTTTGAGAGCAAACCACAATTGAATAAAAAATGAAATTTTTTTATGAATAATAAAAGTTTTACATAGTAATTTCTTACTTTCTAAAAGTTATACATACATTATCTCCACCATTAGCCAAAAAATTTCATCTCAATCATATTAAACTACTCTTTTTTTTTAATTGTTTGTCCCTTATAATTTATGACCTTTTTTTAACTCTATCTCTGAATTCAACTTAAATAGTTTTTTATGTATAAAAAACTTTAATAGTTTTTTGTGAAAATAATAATTAATAAAATTAAAATTTAAAGTTTTAATATGAATTTTAAATATAATGTACTTGACTAAAAATATTTCTGTTTAAAAAAAAATCTACTTATCTTAATAAGTAAATCCTAACTTGGCTGCAAAAATATTTTTGTCTGCTGCAAGTGAAAGAATCCATAAGTAAGCAAGTTACAATGACAGAGATTAAGAAATATTGAATTTGTTCTATTTATTATTTTATTATTTGTCATACACTATTTAATAATTTGTGTAATATATAATTTATGAAGTTGTTATATTATTTTTGTACAATTTTAATATTATAATTTGATTTACCACTATTTAATAAAAATATAATAATGTATATTTTTTGTCAATTTTAATATTATAATTTGATTTAACACAATTATGAACAGCACGCATAAATATATATTTGTGCAGAAATATTTTTTTAGTGTATTTGTGCAGCACCCAGTCTCGCAGCCCGACTTGGCTTCGCAGCCATAGACAAAAAAAGGACTTGTACATCTCCAATATACTAACTTGCTTATTTCTAACACACACAAAAAAATGTTTTTCATCATGTACATCTCCAAAATACTTACTTGCATACTTCTTACATACAAAATGTGAAATGCATTGACTAAGGTAATATATGGTAAAGCTTCATTGACCATGACAAATTCAGATCTGGCTTCGACAAATTCTATCATTAGAGATTATTTGACTAAAGCTCAATGCTTCAAGTGATGGAATGGGACCTGGCTTCTCTCTTGTAGGACAGCAGAGAAGCCAATTTGGTGATGGAATGTTGTCTTCATCTTAAGCCTAAATTGAATAGAAAAAAAAGTGAGTAAAATTTAGAATTGATATTTAACTGTAGTAATCTAAAATTGATATACATACCACAAGCATTCTAGTAAAACTCATTTGACTTGGTTAAGGTGGAAAAGACACTAAATTAGTATATGCTTTCGGAAGAATAAAAGTTGATTCTTGTAATGATAGTTGATTTAAATGAGCACATCCTATCAATGAGTCTAAATTTAATGCTTCCAACAAGATTTGACTTTCCTGATATATCATAAGTTTTGAATTAACATACCACACTACAAACATACTATTAAACTTGATCAACAAAAGAAATAAAGAATATAAAAAATGCTTAAAATAAACCTTATGAATTGATGGTTGCATGTATTTCACTTTTCTTCTTGTTCGCCTTAGATTATCAGTCCAACTTCTCAGAGGGTTATTTTTTTCATCCTTTTACCATCTCTCTTCTTAAATCCAATTCCTTTGGATGTCGAAGGCTCCATAGCATACCTTGTGGCTTCACACGTGGAATCATGAGGACCATGTGGTGGTTGGTTCAATCGAATTTCAGCCACTTTCTTCCTAAGCTCTAACACCCTTTGATAAACTAAAGAACATGCTTCTGGATAGTTAGATGCCTCATCGGCCAATCTCATAAGCATTGGACATAATTGCTTATATCGATTTGAACTCTCCAACCTAGGATCAACATCAATTTTCCTCCCACTATTATCATTGTATGTATCACATCTTGCTTATCGTGTTCATCGTTTCAATATATATTTGTTTGGAAGAAGCTTGACATCCTTGTGGAATAATATTCTCAATAAGTGACAACACAATATTCCTCATTGTTCAAACTTCCTACAACTACAAGTGATTGTCAATTCTCCATTCTCAATTTGGGATTCATAACTAACTCTCCACTCTCCATTGTTATCACATATTCACCATGAGCTTCCGTTTCTTTTTTTTTTTTGTAGATATTTGTGGCAGCTATTAGATCCCACTCCCTTTGAAACAAATTGAACATGGGAGGAGTGTACTCTTGAGAAAGTTGTCGAATCATAGGTGAACTTTGTATGATCATTCTTGGCAACTTCTTACGCATCTCATAATCTTGCTTTAACTCACTATACCGTTTTTCTTTGACAATCCTTTCAAATTGCTTGAAGAATTGGTTGATGTTCAAATTAGGACTTATGCAACTCTTTATATCTGAATTAATGCTTTCACTTAGTTGTGTACTACGCTTACCAAGTGTAAAAGCATACTTCATATAACGCGCTACCCATTTCTCTTTGATTTGGTAGGTGGAGTTCAACCACGTGTTTTCTTCTACATTGTATTTCAATAATAAGGTTCTCCATGAGGCTTCAAAATTAGTTTCTTCCTCATTATCATACATACACTTCTTAAAATCAGATAAGAAATTTGATCCATCTTTCATTAAATTGCCAAGATGTTTGATTCCATTTTTCATTATATGCCACGTGCACAAACCATGCTTTGTCTCTAGTATAACCTCCTAGAGTCTTTCTTAGTGCAATACCTTCAACAACCCTTAAAGCATGCGGGCGGCCCTAGCTAATCTAAAAAAGTTGCGAGATTGAGTTTGAGGGACTTTCGCTGACTAAATCCATCCATAAACCTAGACCCCGGCTACTTTCGTAACCAAAGCGTCAAGACAACAGCCAAAGGTGACCTTTGGATTCTTAAGTAGGGGGCAAAGAGGAGCACGTAGGAATGCCGACCACTACATAAGCCACTGGTGGCAGCGAGCAGCACCTTGTATAGGTTGGGCGGAGCTTGAAGAAGCGAGCCCCTATCAGAGAAAGCCATTGTGCGCTAGCCTAGCTAGCTAGCGTTTTTCAGCTGGTTGTTATGTTAGTTGTAGCGTGCCTTCCCTCCTTCTCTCACTTCGGAAAGATTTCGCAGTATTTTCTTTGGATGACCTGGTCGAGAGAGTACGATACATCGGTGTAAAAGATGGAGTGGGATCTGTGAGGTTGGTTATAGTAAGGCCTGGTAACTCACCATACCGTTTTTCTTTGACAATCCTTTCAAATTGCTTGAAGAATTGGTTGATGTTCAAATTAGGCCTTATGCAACTCTTTATATATGAATTAATGCTTTCACTTAGTTGTGTACTACGCATACCAAGTGTAAAAGCATACTTCATATAACATGCTGCCCATTTCTCTTTGATTTGGTAGGTGGAGTTCAACCACGTGTTTTCTTCTACATTGTATTTCAATAATAAGGTTCTCCATGAGGCTTCAAAATTAGTTTCTTCCTCATTATCATACATACACTTCTTTAAATCAGATAAGAAATTTGATCCATCTTTCATTAAATTGCCAAGATGTTTGATTCCATTTTTCATTATATGCCACGTGCACAAACCATGCTTTGTCTCTAGTATAACCTCCTGCAATGCTCTTGACATGGCTTGGTCTTGATCAGTGAAAATAGTTTGTGGTCTTTTTTTGCTATGTGTCTGCAAAAATGTTTCAAGAAGCCATTTAAAGGATTCAACTGTCTCATCATACAATAATGCAGCCCCAAATATCACCCCTCCTCTATAATGGTTAAAGCCCGAGAAAATTGCAAGGGGTCGATGATCTCCATTTGTACAATAAGTGGTATCCAAAGAAATCTCATCACCAAAGCATTGATAGTCAAATAACATTCTTGCATCGGCCCAAAAGATATTTGTTATTTGCTCTTCTGAATCAATTTGGTATGCATGAAAAAATGAGGGATTATCTATGAGTTGTTGTTGGAAATATTGTAGCAAACACCCAGCTTCACCATAAGCCATATCTCGCCGCCTCTTAGAATTCAAATAATTCTTTGCATCTTGTCTGGTATACCCTAGATTCTCTCTACCTCCTACATATTTACTCATCAAATCAAATGAGGTTTTTTGTTGAATCCCTACATCTTCTGCCACTTCAAGTTCATATGCTTGATTTTCAGTTATTCTTCGTTGACAAGCTAACATATGCACAGTTTCTGGTGGATGGAGTGGGTGATTATGATCATCAAAAAATTCAATCACTTTATATTTCTCATTGAATCTTTTATTATATTGACGTACGCCCTCCTTACAACAAACATATTTATAGTGAGTAATGGAACCATCTTTCTTACTCTTGCTTGAATTCTTTTTTCTAACTCCAAAGCCTTTCATGCCTCCATGATCTGTCCAAAACAGATATGCCTCTTCCAAACTATTGAATTCAAGACCAAGTTTGATAGTCAATTCCTTTGGATCCATCAATTAACTCCTGTAAAAAAATAATTAAGTATCATATAATTAGAAAACATATATATAATCTATGGGAAGCACTGCGATTACTCAATTATCATCCTAAAAAAATGTTGTTAGGTGTCAATTGAACAAAACATAATGCATAGATACCCACTCACACAAATGGACCAAATAAACAATTGGCAATAAATTTACATTTCATAAGTTGAAGGAATAAAATGCACATACTTCAAGTAGGTAGTGGTGACATCAGGATTTGATTATCAAACTCTCTATTGGATAAATCTGAATTTCGGACAGAATCTTTTCTAATGTGCTCCAATGAAGTTGCTTCATATATTCCTGCATTATTCCACTACATTAAACATTTAATATTATTAGCTACTAAAAGGGAAAAAAAGAAACAAGAAAGCCTTAATTCAATAATCATTATATTTACTCTCTCTGAAATACAAGCTCAATTCTAGAAGATAGGAAAATGTAGTTGAATGGTAGTGAATAGTGACTAGTAATTTTGGAGCCTCCTTAAAAACCAAATTATTACTAGTAAGAAAAGGCAATAAAAAAACAGTGAAGTTCAAGAATTCAACATGAATTGCTTCAAGATAAGCTAAGTTTAAAACAGATTTAACCTTTTCCAGAATATGAATGTCATTTAAAAATCTAGGGGATAAAACCAATGTATATAGAATCTGAGAAGCAAAGTATCATAAAAACAAGTTAGGAGAAGTTCACAAGTTGCTGCAAAAGTGATAGGAGAAGTTCGAGCACTTATTATTTTTCCAATCATACCATATGGTATTCTTGCAGTGTTCTACATGTTCTGGATTTCTGCTAGTCTTCATTTGTTTAGCTCTAGTCGGGTTGTTTAGAATAACTACAACTCTAACTGCTGCACATATGACCTCTTGGAAAAAAGGGTGATATGTGATCAGTGTCCAATGTAAAACAATAATTCCAAAATCTACATTTCTAGAATTAGAATGACAGTGAAAAAATAAGGTTTTGGAAAGAACCTACAAAGCCATTGTTTTAGAGAATTAACTTGTATGGACAAAGATAAAAAGTTTTAGTAAGTTTTCCTTTGATTTCAATTGAATCCACTCTTGCATAAACACTTCATTCAGCTTGTGGAAGAAGACGCTTGCTTTGATGCTCTGATTTAGGCGGGAAGACAAATCCAAGCGGGAATACCTCATTTATCTGTGAAGAGAGAAGTGGTGCTGCACAGGGGCAACATGAAGTTATACATTTAACGGCTAAGATATAAAGAAAACATTAAGTGAAATTGGAGGGTTGTGATTTAATTTTAAAATTCATGAACACAGTTCTCGAAGGGACAACACAGGGGCAGCTTGGAAAGGGACAGCAGAGAAGCCAAATCCATTCACAAGAAGGATCTAAAATCTACACTATTAGACTAGGCTCAAAAACTTGAGACCCACAAACTTGGCTTCTTTTAGCCATTAATGTGTAAGGATTACAAGATCAATATATCCTATAAGTGTACTTATTGATATTCGATCGGCCTTATAACTTATAAGTATGTGTAGGAACCACATAACTAGGTAGATAGTTGAACAATACTTCATATTAATTTTCTTAGTATTTTATGAAGGGACTATTAAATAAAGATAAATCAATTTTATGTATTACTAGTACAATAAAAAGATAAATAAGAAGAAAAGAGAAATACGAGATAAAAATTATTAATGTGATGAAAAAGAAAAAAATCAATATTATATATCTAACATGTTGTAGAAAAGTATTATATAAATTAATAATATATCTATAAATAAAAGGTATTAAAAAAGAAATATAAAAAATAAATTTTTTATTTGTATAAGGAAAAATCTTATTTTACTTCACTCAACTAACTTTCAAAGAGTTTATTTTGTGGTTAGAATAGATATGATATATCATGTTGTAGTAGTTGTTTGTTGTCCCAATAAATATGGTAACTTGATCTCATCTCTTATCTTATTTTGTTGTTACAGTGTATTTGAAATGGCTTAGGAAATATGATAAGATAGTCTTTCTTTCAAAAATAACAAAATAAAACTCTCTTTTCTTTCTTTTTAATTGTCAAATCTTTTGTAAAAATTTTATTTCTATTTATTTGTAAAGTTCAAGATTATTAAATTGTTACTTTATTAATTATACCCGTACTTATTTTTTTATCTTTACTTAATTTACATATGCATTGATTGTGGAGTGGAATGAAAAAAAGAGTGAAATAAAAATCTCCACAACTATTTAATTAAAATCAAGAAAATTTACTGTATTTTTTGTTTCTACAAAACAACCTTAGAAGACAAATAATATATATATATATAGGGTATCATATGAAAAGTGTTATCTTAAGTGGGAAAAAAGAATGATCAATCTTAATCGTTTGATTAAAATGGAAGGCCTAGATTAAAAATATTTCAAATTCAAATTAAAACTTCGTTTAACCATAAAATTTCTAAATGATTCAGCAAAAAGAAGATCAAATATTTAAAAAATATAATTTATTATGTCCTAAAATATCTCAAAGCTATCCATCACCACTTTCATGTCCATCACTACCACCTTCATGACCACTATCATCATTGCTCTCACCATCATCATTGTGACCGTTGCCATCAAAGTGATCGTTATTGTCATTGTTGTCATCATCATCACCACCGTATGTCATTTTGGTGGTGGCAGTGGTGATCATGGTAGCAACAACAATGATGTTCATGATGATGGATTAATACCTTACTTTAAAGGATCAATTGAGTTCAATTGGACCAACAACATGTTAGTTGGCAATATTAATTTAACACACCATCTACTTCTTTTGTTGGTGAAGGTTTAACATATTTTTTTTACTGTTGATTGAAATTTATTGGAAATCACAGTACAATTAACTAGAAGTTATTGGAAATCACTTTGCATGCCATGACAGAGCCTATCCAATTTATTATGTATCTTCATTTAATTCAATTTGTGAAAAAGAAACTATTAACTTGCTCTAACTCCATAACAACACCTTTATGTATAAAATTGTAGCAAATGAGGGGAAGAGTATAATATCATTGCACCCATTGTATAGAAAAGTTCCAACGCTTTTCAAAAGTGCTAAAACAAGGTCTCCGGCACATACATACACAAGATACAAAAAAGAAAAAAGTTGTATACAACCGACGCCATTAGTTATGTTAATTTCTATGCGATCAACACAGAAAATAGTATATGTGGTGTACCGATGAAAAGCATGAGTTAATTGTATATAATGATGATGATAAAAATGAGTTCTTAATTATGGAGAAGCGTGGTTGATGCGATTTGGCTTGAGCAGCTTGATGATGGACATGACTGAAATAATGAGGAGGAGAATGAAGCCAACGAAAGAGACAATAAGAGCAACAACACCTCGGTCGCAATAGGTTTCGAATTTGTCACAGATCTTATCCCATTTTGCATGTGAATTACCATTCTTTCCCAATTCAGACATGAATGTTGCTGCACCATCTCCATCTGATGCTAGAGCCATAGTCATCTTCACCCAAAATTAATTATAAGCAAATCAGTTTTCATACAGTAGCTAAGTAGTATTAATAATTTAATTAAATTCGAGAGAGTCTCTATATATATGGATATGACAACAAATACTAAATAAGCTTAAATAAGTTTTTCATATTTAAAAAATAGATTTTTTTTAAATTATTATCTAACATTCATTTTTTTTCAATTAAGTATCTGAAAAAGTTTTATGCTTCAACGTATTATATGTCGTTAGTTCACTTCTATTAAGTAATGACGTGATAGACAGAGTGTCACGTCATCAAACCTAATTAATGACACCTCATTGTCACATCATCACCTTATTTCCCTTCCCTTTCTTCTCCTTCTCCCCTTCTCCGACGGAAACCACCACCACCATGCTACCATCGTCGACCACATCGTGCCACCACCGTCGAATGCACCATCGACCGCCACCTCAAATACCTCCACCATCATGGCCAGCTTCCTCTTCCACCCTTCTGTCGCCCCCCGCATCCTCACCATGAGTTCCTTCCCCGTCACCCTAAAGTTCAGCTTCTTGTCAACCCCTTGCTCCCAACAATCCTTTTCAACCTTAGAAACCTGAGATTCCAATATATTATATTATTCCATTCTTTTTGTTCCTAACGCGAGGAATCAATGATCTAGAGAGAGTGTTCCTCAACACAAACTTATGTCAATCCAATTCCTCCAAAGAACACTCTTTCTTTTAAGATCGTTTCACACCCAATTGACTTTCTTGGTCCAGAAACTCCACCTCCTCGTTGGTGAAAAATGGCTCAACGAGTACATGGAAGAAAGCTCCAAACATTAGGACTCCTGCCATGTCATCAAGTCTGGCATTTCCGACATCGATACCTACTACTCTGCCGCCCTCAACACCACCTCCTCTAGCAAGTTCGTTGAAGTTAAACGAGTTCAGAGGGGTGTTGTACGCAATGAGGAACATGAGTTGGTTGCTGCTCATGGTACTTCTGTACAGACTCGTCTACTGCTATGGTGACTCCTCGGACTTCGTGTTGGGAGGGTGCAAGTACAAAGGTTGCATGTTCTTGGGATCACCATTCATGATGTCAATGGTGAGGCTACAACAACAGGTGACGGCGGAGATCGGACACATAATCGAGAACACAAGTTTTGGATGTCGAAGGTGGCCATGAAAGAGCTGAGAGGGGAGTTAGAGAGAAGAGGGTCTTAGGGGGTGGAGTGGGAGATTGATGTGGCAATGAAGTGTCGGTGATAAAATTTGATGACATTGCACTTCTTGTGTCATATCATCACGTAACAGAATGAGACTAATTATAGATAATACGTTGAAACACAAAATTTTTGCATATACTTGAAAAAAAATGAATGTTAGATAATAATCTGAAAACAACCTATTTTTCAGGTTTGAAAAACTTATTTAAGTCTAATAATAATAATAATAATAATAATAATAATAATAATAATAATAATAATAATAATGTAAAGAGATCAAATAATTTTAGTAGTAATTAACTTTTGTATAACTTTTTTTTTACAAAAAAACTTTTGTTTAACTTAATTAACTTGATTATATATTTTGTAGAAATCAACATTAATCTAATTGTTAGATTAAGCATTCTTATTAAATGGATTTAGTACTTTACAAATTTTTATACAATTTAAAAAATTATTTCATCCGTTAATCTTATTTTAATGTATTATAATATATTTTTAAAAATATAAATAAATAAATATTGATTATAAACTTACATATTTCTGAATATTTAATTATCTAAAATGTAATTAACATGCATGCATGTATAATCGTAATTACAGATGATATCATATGATTTAATATTTTGATTTGTAAAATTTGTATATTAGCAAAAAAAAATAGTTATTAAGTATACCGCTTGTCTATACCAAGTAATTTTAAATTATATGAATTTATTTCCTTGATATATTTAATTAAAAGAACTCTCAATCTAAGAGGGCTCTTTTTTGTGTGAAATCAATCTAAGAGTTGGATCAATGAAAAATATCTATAAAAAGTTATCAAATAAAATAAATTATATAAAATTATTCTTAAAATAAGTAGATTATTCTTTTCAATAATAAAATTATAATGACAATATAATGCTATATTTTGGTGAATTAATTTATAATAATATGCAACAGTACTAATAATAACATCCAGTACCATGTCTAATATAGCAATCAATGCAAGCCGGGGTCCTTTGTAATCATATCTGGTTCCTAATATTTCCATTGCTATCATCACCAAGTTATTATGCAAAGCGGCATTTCCATTGGCTATCACAAAGAACCTACATCATTTTCCACCAAGTATATGTCACACGATTATGCATAACATTTCAGTTAATATGCTAATTAATTAAATTTCAGGTAAAACCAAAAGGAAAATAAAATACAATCATATACCTGAGGAATATTAATTATCATTTTCGACGGAAATTACTTGATATAAATAACATGGTCGCCAAAAAAGAAAAAAAAAACAATATATCACATATATAACTTTTTCATATGATTGAAAACTTACACAAAAGCTGGAGTTTGGTTAAACTTTGCTGCAAAAGTAGCTGTTATTGGGGTGCTACCAACGGTGGCAACTACAAAGCTTTTTGTTTGTTTGTTAAAAGCCATGACAAGTGTGGCAGAAGCAGTGGCCAAAAATGCAACCACTCTGAGGGACAAAAGAACCCAATCCTTCTTTGGCTAATTTGTCTCATGAGGAACCACTGATGCATTATTCAAACCACCAAGCTCCACTTTCTCTCCACCATTTTCTGAGGCCATTGTGCAATTAATAACAAACACTTAATTAATTGCCAAAGTGAGAAAATGAAGGTGGTGATGATGGTGCAGATTATTAGGGAGAGGACAATGGGTTATTATATAGATAGGGATACAGTGAAATTGGTCAAACCATATCATTTGGTAAGTCTAAGAAGCCAAGTGAGGATTCTTTCTCAGAATTTCTTTGGGTGGTATAACCAACAGAAAACTTCAGGTGGTTGTTAGTTGGTGAAGAAATACGACAGATTGCGCCAAAACAGTCCTTTAACTTTCTCTTTCTGGGAACTATTTAGAGATTACTTAGAGATTAATCTCATCTTATTTGTGTAGCTTATTTTTTTTCCTGGTTCAAAAACTACTTAGAGATTAATCTCATCTTATTTGTGTGATCTTATTTGTATGGTTACTCTATTTTATAAATAGAAAGTAAGAATCAAATAAAGATTTTTCGTTAAATAAATTGTTTTCACGTTTATATGAAGGCAACAAAATCTTATATCAATCCTTTAGATTTTATATAGCTTAATTTAATAAAACTATAGTATATTATATTATTTTTAAAAATAAAAATAAATAGTTTTTTAAAATATTGTCCACGTTCAAAAATATTAATTAAGGAAGTTTAAATATTGTTTAAGAAATCCAATTCCTAGCTAGGTAAAGGAGGTTGGGATAATTAATTACTAGGATTAAAAAGGTCATATGTTCTTTTTTTTTTTTTTGTTATTCGGTGGATTAATGAATTTTGAATAAAGCGATGTGACCCTTCTTCTTCCTAAATTTTTCATTACCAGAAAACATAAAAATTAATGGATCATTATCTCATTCTCTTAAACGTTTCATGATCCTCTTCTACTTTCGAAGTCATTTCCAATTAATTGGTGCTTATGTGTAGTACAAATCAATCTCAACAATACATCAAATTGCACTCACCAAAGCACCACGTACGGGACAAGCTAAATTTTTCAGGAACAGTTTTTTTCCCTTAACAAGACATTTTAAGAATTAATCTAATAATTATCTTAAAAAAAACTTTTACGAAATCTATTTGAAGACCTCCATTTTTTAAAAGGCCGGGATAAGGATAATTGACATTATGTATCAAATTTTGTGAAATGACATCTCTAATAATTTTTTACTTTCCTTCAAAAAAATAATAATTTTTTACTTAATTTCTTTTTACAAAAATGATTAGATTAGGAGAAGACATGCCTCTTTGCAAGGTCAAAGAAGACTATCAACTTCAATGAGAATTCAGTGTATTGCCTCTTAGCAAGAGAAGTTTGAGAATCAAACTCAAATTCTAGCTAATGTGAGCAGAAAGCTCGATTAGATGTGTCAATTCATCTTGTCAAATTTTATTAACTCAACATTTTTAATTTAAATTCTTATAAAGTATATCAAGTCTACAAATTTCATATAATTAAAAAATAGACTGATATTTTATCATCCCATTTTATTTTTTTCTGCAATATATATACCTTATCTAAACTGGCAAAATTAGAACTAGTTAGAGGACTACTCAAAATAATTTGTGAGAAGAATAAGATTGAAGGATTACTCCTTAAGGTACGCCAAAATTCCCATATTTTGTAATAATATAAGAGCTATATAAATTTGTCCAAAATTCCTATACAACATTCTAAATCAAAACATGTTTCATTTTTTACTCGGCCAAATATGTATATATTACTATGAATAGGCACAACCGGTGCCTAGAATCATTTATATCTTAGAGGTAACTAGCGCGAATCTAAGACGCGGGATAAGTGGAGAAATGTATTTAAAAAAATCTAATAAAAATTATTATATATATATATGAAGATAAAAACAAATATTAAAATCATAAATTTAAAGCCAGAATGGTCACCGCTTAATCAAAATGTGTCTATGCAAAAAGACAAGGAATTGCATCGTGAATCAAGTTACTTAGTTACACAATGTAAAAATTATCAAATCGTCAAAAAAGAAAATGAGAGGTGCAGAGGAAAGAAACATGCCCGAGAAGAAAATAGAGGGGATGAAAGTTGAAACCGTAGAATAAAACGTATGAGATAATTAACAACAAAAAACTACTTACTTTATTGGAGAAAAGAAAAAAATTAGACTTTCAAATCAATATTTAAATAAAATAATAATAAACATATAAGAAAAGTGATAAAAAAAATAATAGGTTCAAACACATAAAAATAAAAGATAAATATTAAAATAAAAAAATATATTTATTTATCTTCACTTAAAATAAGTGAGAGGATTACAAACATAAAATTAGAGTATGCAAAATTTAAAATTTTGACATAAATATAAAACAAATGGATTTTTACTTTTTAATTGAAATGTTATCATAAAGCTAGCTGATAATTATAGAATTTTAACTTGTATATAAAACGATTGAAAATAAACTCAATCAACAATAAAATATCAAACAATCAAAGGATTTTGGGTTTAACTAGTTCAATTGATTGAATATGATATATGATGTATAAATTGTTCTAAATTCTCTAACATTTGATTCTCACCAATAAAAAAAAGATTATAACATATCAAACAAAAATAAAACGGTCAAATAATAGGTGATCGATGGAGACTTACATATTATCTGAAATTCCAAACTGTCCTATGGGAAGACGAAAACAAGACGACTGATGCGCATGATATTCAGAAAATATAGAGCATAAGCCAATCTTAATTAGTACTATAATAAAATGCATTAATTTATGTTTCTAGTATGGAATATATATATATATATATATATATATATATATATATATATATATATATATATATATATATATATATATATATATATATATATATATATATATATATATATATATATATATATATATATATATATATATATTACTTTGGGTTTATAGTCAAAGTTTCACAAAGAAAAATGAAATGGAAGGGAATCAAGAACATTCTTACGATGGAGGCTACGAAAGAGTGATGTACATGACATAAGGTAAAACGACCGGACTTTAATAAATATATTTGAATTTTTCAAGCTTGATCAAGCAAGGAGTCCTCAAGACTATTTTTTTTTTTTTTATGAGCAATAGCAGTTTTATTAAAGCACCAGATGTGCTGGAAACAACATATATACATGTTGCAATAATCCCTCCAGAATGAACATCACAGCCAACAAAAATCCTGTCCTTCCCCAGTGCATACCATATATGTCCTAAGGAAAAAGAATCTTAAAATTTATTTCCATGTGTTTTTCAATATATATATATATCCATGTATGGTGCATTCCCGGGGAATTTTGTAGCTTCTTTTTTTTACTATATTCTCTCATACTTTTATTCTCATCTAGAGTGATGAAAATGTGGTATTTTTATGAGAATATGAAAAATTATTATCTAAAAATACATGTAACTTCTGCTTTTACTTTTTTATTTGAATTATTTTTTAATTTTTAAAAATAATTCTTTGAATATTAGAGAGTGTATTGGATTAGGATTTTAAAGGATTTTAGAACACTATTTTTTTTTATAAAAGAAAGTGTTGTGATATTCAATCAAGATTTTTTAATAGTATAAATAAGTCTTGTGATATTTAATTAAAATTTTTAAGAAAGACAATAAAATCTGGTGGTATTTAATTAGGATTTTTTATAACTTATAAAAGTCTTTTGGTATTAAAAAATATATATATTTCGATGGGTTTCACCTAATATAAAACATCTATCAAGAAATCTAACCAAAATTCTTTGGATTTTGCTAGACTTCTTTTTTTCTTTTTTTATTAGTTAGTGGACTTTTTATTCTTTAATCACACATAGTCTCTTCTTCCTTTAATATTCTTTCATATGCATGTGTCATATATATTTTTTATATTTTTTGGAATAAAAAAATGTCAAATATACTCATCTCTTTTGCAATTTTCCTTGTTTATGTGTTAAGACTAACTATATTTTCCTTATACTGATCATGTCTATCACTTGTTTGACGCAATGTTTTCATGATTGTCATTCTTAATTTTATTATCCACGTAACTCAGTAACTCTCGTATCAATTTTTCATCCTCACTACTCTCTTCTAGTATATGCTTATTATTGCATTCTATTTAAATATGTCATTAGATTTATCATGAAATAATTATAGTAATTAAAAAATTAGAAAATTAACATATAATTTAAATATATTGTTCAAATCCAAAAGTGAGAATGAGAAAATGTTATTGTAAGAAAGATTAGTATAGGAGGACATAAAGCTAGAATCAATATAATTATTAAAAGATTAAAAAAATTAAATTGGTTTTACTTTCTTTTATCCAAACCTCATTATTTTTTAAATTATTTTTTCACTAACTCTTGTAATTTTAAATGTATTTTTAAAAATTTACAAAATCATTTCAAATCTTATAAATCTATAAACTCTATTCAAATCCTTTAAATTCTTATGATATAAATTCATTAAAATTCAAACTATATTAAAAATCTTGCAAAAAAATCTGATAAGTCATAAAATTCCTACATAATCTTTAAAATCTACACGTTTTTAAATATACACATGAATAATATTCCTAGTTATCATATTCTTGTGAATATGATTCCTCATAATAGAAAATACATATTTTGTGTGTGTTGATGATATCCGTGAGAGATTATAGTCATTGTTTTTTACAATGGATACTTCATATCAATACTATGATAAAAAAAATCAATTTGTAAAAGTATTTTTGTTTTAATGATTACTAGAAATTATAATTTAATTTTATATATATCATTAATTAAGTTTAAGTATTTTTAATTTCTTAATTACTTGAAAAATATATGTTTGTCCCACAATTTAAATTAATTTTAAAACATTACTCCCTCCGGTCCTTTTTTTATAAGAAATAAATAATTAATTCATCAAAATCAATAGAAGTAGGTAAGTTAGTTAATTTAATTAATAATATAAAAAATTAAAATCTTATTCCAAAAATATCCATGAAAAGTAGTGGTGATATTTAACGACACTACACATAATTTCAAAAATATATTTTCATATATAAATTTTTAATAATTAATTTTATGTTAAATTTTTTTAATATATTTATTAATATGAAAAATGTATTATAATTAATTATGAAAAATTGATTAGTGTTATAGAATTTGTTACTTATTAGCCAATGATAGGTAATCCAACAATTAAATATTCGATTCTAATTATTCCAAATCAATTATATGTAAATAAGATTTTTTCAGTTTGATTTTTATTAATTATTTGAATTGAATTTAGTTTTCATTTTAAATTTTAAATGTATTCTTTATCCATCCATCAATTTGTCTTTTATTTTGTTCTATCTCTTTCATATTGCATTTTTATTTTTCGTTTCACTTGTGTGGCAAAGGGTGTTCTCCTCGTGTAACGACTTTTCTCCCTTTCCATTTGTCACATGTTACTTCAAAGAAAAATATTTTATGCATCATTCTCTACAATAATGTTAAAATTGATCTCTTCTTTTGTTGTTGTTTCAAAGATGGTGGGCATAATGCGATGAGTGTATGCACAAAATAATAAAATCGGTGATTATGTTATAAATGACGTTGATTATAATTTTAAATGACTGATATATGATATAAAATATTATATATTATTTGTTATATAATATAGAAATATTATTCCATTTGTGAATTTCAACTTTTGTTTGATCCATCTTTTAATTTGGGTTATAAGTATAACAATTAGAGATGACAAAAAAAATATGAACTAAAATTTATTATAGATATTATGAATGTCTATGAATATACTTGCAAACATACACACAATCATGACACACACGCATACACACACATGCATGAACTCAGAGACATGTATATAAATATAGTTAACATAAATAGAGATTAAAAATATATTAAAAATTATAATAATATAAAATTTGTAAATGGTAAACCTAAGACTCGTGTAGGCACGAATTATTACACTAGTAGAATCAATATGACAACAAAGTGTAAAGTCTATTGGATGAAGTTTAAACTTATGATCTAATAATAATTCATCAGTAACATGCATTTAACCACTAGCTGCACATCAATTATTCACACCACGTCTACTACTATTAATTGAAATCCAGTATCACAGTATTAACACACATGATACATCAATCACAACTACACATCATTTACACACACATGAATTATACAACCCTTAAAGTGTGACCACGACTTGAAATATATGATACAAGAGATTAGCTGCATGAAGCTTTATTCATTCCGATTTCCTATTCATCAAAAATCTTAGAGGTTAAATTTTCTGACCAATTGTACTCCTTCGAAAATCCTTCCAAGATTCCAGCTACATGATCTTGT
This sequence comes from Glycine max, assembly GCF_000004515.6. Lineage (NCBI taxonomy): Eukaryota > Viridiplantae > Streptophyta > Magnoliopsida > Fabales > Fabaceae > Glycine > Glycine max. The sequence goes on from NC_038245.2 coordinate 9,952,415, forward strand.
TCAGATACATGATCATTTGTTGCAGCCAAAGATTCAGTAATACTTTGATATTGAGAACAAAGTCTGAGATGGATTCAATTCCTTTTGTTGTGATCTCGAGTTTTGACCTAAATTAAGTGACAAACAAGGACTTCCTCTTCTAAATTGAAGGGCGTGAACATTGCATCCCAAAGCTGCCACGAGGGGCGGAGTTGATGCACAAAAGGACGAATAACACTACTACAAAAGCATGATTTAATGTCGTTAAATCTAAGTTGGTTTTCAAAAAATAGATGTAGAAAAATAAGCGGTGACATTTTTGAAATTAAGTTCAACTTTTTTAGGACGATTATATAAAACCATCTTTGAAAACAATTGTTCAAAGACGGTTTTAAAAACCCGTCTTTGAAAGTAGGGTTCAAGGATGGTTTTCGAAAAACTGTCTTTGAAAATCCTTCCCATTGCTTTAAATTAAACTTCATTTAAGTAAAGAAACGTCTTAGAAATATACATTTTTTTAAGATGGATTTTTACATAATCGTCGTCATTCATTAACACTTTCAACGTCGTTGGCTTCAAAGACGATTCCACAATCTTCTTTGAATGTACATTAGAACCGTCTTTGAATGTCGCTTTTGTAGTAGTGTGACTTCAAATAGAGACGGTACTAGCCAAGAGAAGATCTCTTGATCTTGAAGGAACCATCACTTGTACTCCTTCATTGTGCGAGCGCAAGAGCAATCACTTTCGCTTGTGTATTCGACAAGAATGAGAGGATCTTTTTCAATGAAATAACCCAATCTATGGTTGATGAGGCCAACTTCAACCTGTGCATTCCTTAGCAAAAAATTATTGCTATAAAGTTTGATGCATGGCTCACGAAGTTTCACCACCGAAGTGCCTTGGACCACCATGATAAGGAAAATACATAGAAGAGAATGAGGAGGTAGTTCTTTCTTTCTATATTGATTGCTAAACGTTAATATTCATCGAGTGAGGTTATATATATAATGAACTATGAAGGATGCATGGATGATTGAGAAGATAAAAGGTCAAAGCTTACATGTAAGCACACTCCTATAAAGATTGACTTTCTTTCTGACAATACATTTTTTGTCTAGACAAGTTATGATGCAATCCTCCCTAGGAAGGGACCAGTCATTAGAGCCATGAGCAAGAGGCTCCAAGAGGATTAGGCTAGAGTTGTTGAAGAAGGCCTTAGGGTTCTCATGAACCTCATGGTAGATTTCTGAGCCCATGGGTCAAGGTTGGGTCCAATTATCTTTGTACATATTAGACTAGGATGTCATTATATTTGATCCTTATATTTAGGGCTCCATAATGTAGGTAGGGTACCCTAGAAATATAGGATTTTTCAGCCCTTGTATTTTAGGGCACCTAGACTAATTTTTGTATTAGGGTTAGATTTGTAATTTCACATGCACTAAGTGAATATTTGATGTGTGTGTTGGGAAATAAAATTTAATTGAATTGGTAGAAGCCCAATCCAATTAAATTTTAGAGGGGGAGGTGAGCATTTGCTTACTACACCTCATTGCCACATCATATAGTCACACTTTGTGCATGTCCTTCATGCTTTACATGCCTCATGACACCTAAGTACATTTAGTGGATAATCTTGGAATTGATCTTGGATTAGTGGGTTGAACCATAACTAAAATTCACTAATCATAATCAGTGAAATTTTGGCTCCAAAGTTTGGCTCCACAAATTCAATTTCAAATTCAAGTGAAATTTGAATTGAAATTCAAATTTTCCTCCAATTTTGTGTGAGACTTAGGCTATAAATAGAGGTCATGTGTGTGCATTTTTTCAACTTTGATCATTTGAAAATTAAACTTCAGATTTTAGAGCTCTTTTAGAGCATAAAATTTCGTGCTCTTCTAAGCATTAAGTGAAGAACTTAGCGACTATTATATAGGGTGCCATAGTTCACATACTAAACATCACTCCCAAAGAAGAGAAAAGGATAGAAGGCCTCAAGAGGTTAATATTAGCCTCCCATATTTCCATAGAAAAGATAATGTTGTGACCTACTTAGATTGGGAAATGAAGGTTGAACAACTCTTTGCTTGTCATCATATTAGCGTAGAGAGAAAAGTTCCATTGGCTACCCTTAGCTTTCAAGGGTATGTCCTCTATTGGTGGACTTCCCTTGTTAGGGAACAAAGGATTCATGGGGATCCTCCAATAGAGTATTGGAATGATCTTAAGAGTGCCCTTAGGAAGAGGCACATTCCCTCCTACTATGAAAGGGAGCTTATGGACAAGCTCCAAAGGCTTAGACAAGGGAGTATGAGTGTTGAAGAATATAGACAACAAATGGAACTACTCCTTTTAAGAGCTGGACTTAGGGAGGAGGAAAGAACAAGCATAGCTAGGTTCCTTAGTGGGCTTAATATGGAAGTGAGGGACAAGGTTGAACTCCTTCCATATAGGGAACTAGATGAGCTAGTCCAACTTTGTATAAGAGTGGAGCAACAACTTAAAAGAAAGTCTTCTTCAAAATCTTATGGCTCTCACTCTTATCCAAGGAAGGACCAAGCCCATGGAATTTTAGGGGCTGCACCTTCAAAACTCAAGGAAGATAAGGGTAAGACCATAGAGAAATACACCCCTAAGACTAGTTCCTAAGAAAGGACTAGCAACATTAAATGCTTCAAATGTCTTGGGAGAGGTCACATTGCCTCTCAATGCCCCACAAAGAAAACCATGATCATGAGGGGTCAAGACATTTATAGTAGTCAAGAGGAGACTACTTTTTGCCCTTCCTCTAGTGGAAGTGAAGATGAAGTAAGGGGTGAAGAGTCTAGTGAGGAAGTCTACCCCCATAAAGAAGATGACCTCTTAATGGTTAGAAGGCTCCTTAGAAGTCAATCTTGTGATCTATCTCAATCCCAAAGAGAGAACATCTTTCATACAAGATGCAAAAATTTATATAAAACTTGTTCTCTCATTGTGGATAGTGGATCTTGTTGCAATTGTTGTAGCACAAAATTAGTTTCCAAGTTGAACCTCACTATCATTCCCCACCCAAAACCTTATAAACTTCAATGGCTCAATGAGCAAGGGGAAATGATAGTTAACCAACAAGTGAAGGTACCTTTCTCCATTGGGACATATAAGGATGAAGTTAATTGTGAATTTGTGATATAGTTTCCATGGAGGTAAGACATATTCTTTTAGGAAGGCCGTGGCAATTTAATAGGAAGATCATTTACAATGGCCTAACTAATGAGATTACTTTCATTCATCTTGGCACTAAATTTGTGTTGCATCCTCAAACACCTTCACAGGTGGCCAAAGATCAACTAACTATGAAAGATAAGAGGGATGAGGAAGAAAAACTAGAAAAACAAAAGAAAAAGAAGGATAGTAAGACCTTGTCTTCAAAGGCCAAGGGGAAGGAAAAAGAGGAAAAAGATTCCTCCAAGAAGATTGTTAAGAAGGAGAATCATTTTGAAACAAAAGGTGATATTAAAAGAGCACTCCTTCTTAAAAAATCTTTCTACCTTTTCCTATCAAGGGAAACATCCCTTAGCACTGCCACAATTCCTACATTTGAGACCTTACCCCCAAAGGTCCAAGAACTCTTACATGAATTTGGTGATATATTTCCCAAAGAGATACCCCTTGGGCTACCTCCTTTAAGGGGAATAGAACACCAAATAGATTTAGTCCTAGGAGCAAACCTTCCTAATAGGCCAGCCCATAGGACTAACCCTTAGGAGACTAAGGAGATAGAGTCTCAGGTTAAAGAATTGTTAGAGAAGGGCTGGGTCCAAGAGAGCCTAAGCCCATGTGTTGTGCCAGTGTTGTTGGTGCCCAAAAAGGATGGTACGTGGAGAATGTGTACAAATTGTAGGGCCATCAACAACATCATTGTAAAGTATAGGCATCTCATTCCTAGACTTGATGATTTGCTTGATGAGTTGCATGGTGCCAATATCTTTTCAAAAATTGATCTTAAAAGTGGGTATCACCAAATCAGGAAGAAAAAGGGTGATGAGTGGAAAACCACTTTCAAGACCAAGTTTGGTTTGTATGAATGGCTAGTGATGTCTTTTGGGCTCACTAATGCACCAAGCACCTTTATGAGGCTTATGCATCATGTCTTAAGGGATTTCATAGGTAGATTTGTAGTTGCTTATTTTGATGATATTTCAGTCCTTAGGAAAAACACCCTTTATGCAAATATAGAGAAGTGTACTTTTTGTGTAGATAATATAGTTTTCTTATGGTTTGTAGTTGTTAGAAATGGGGTCCAAGTGGACCCTGAGAAAATCAAGGCCATCCAAGAATGGCCCACACCAAAAAGTGTGGGAGATATTAGGAGCTTCCATGGGTTAACAAGCTTCTATAGAAGGTTCGTTCCTAATTTCTCTACTATTACATCACCTCTCAATGAGCTAGTGAAAAAGAATGTGACATTTACCTGGGGTGAAAAACAAGAACAAGCCTTTGCTTTGCTCAAAGCAAAGCTTACTAAGACACCTGTTCTAGCTCTTCCTGACTTTTCTAAAACTTTTGAGCTAGAATGTGATGCCTCTAGAGTGGGAGTTGGAGCTGTATTGTTACAAGGTGGGCACCCTATTGCTTATTTTAGTGAAAAACTTCATAGTGTCACCCTCAACTACCCCACCTATGATAAAGAGCTTTATGCCTTAATAAGAGCCCTCTAAACTTGGGAACATTACCTTGTTTTCAAGGAATTTGTCATTCATAGTGATCATTAATCACTTAAGTACATTAAAGGGCAAAGCAAGTTAAACTAGAGGCATGCAAAATGGGTAGAGTACCTAGAGCAATTTCCACATGTTATCAAATACAAAAAAGGGAACAACAAATGTGGTAGTTGATGCCTTCTTTAGGAGACACACATTGTTTTGCTCCCTAGGAGCCCAAATTTTAGGATTTGATAATATTAGGGACTTGTATGCTTTAGATGAACATTTCTCTCTCATTTACGAGAGTTGTGGGAAAAAGGCCCAAGATGGATTCTATTTGGCTGAGGGGTATTTGTTCAAAGAGGGAAAGCTTTGCATACCCCAAGGATCCATTAGGAAATTACTTGTGAAAGAGAACCATGAGGATGGGCTCATGGGCCACTTTGGGATAGACAAGACCCTTGTCTTACTTAAAGAAAAGTTTTATTGGCCCCATATGAAGAAAGATGTCCATAAGCATTGCACTAGGTGTGTAGCTTGTTTACAAGCCAAGTCTAGGGTGATGCCTCATGGACTATACTCACCCTTACTCATCCCCTCTACACCTTGGGTAGACATTAGTATGGACTTTGTCCTTGGGCTTCCTAGAACTCAAAGAGGTGTAGACTCTATCTTTGTGGTGGTGGATAGGTTTAACAGATTGCACACTTTATACCATGCCACAAGGTGGATGATGCTACCCACATCTCAAAACTCTTTTTCAGGGAAGTTGTGAGACTCCATGGTTTGCCTAGGACCATTGTGTCAGATAGAAATGCTAAGTTCCTTAGCCACTTTTGGAAAACCTTATGGGCTAAGCTAGGAACTAAACTTCTTTTCTCTATCACTTGTCATCCACAAACTGATGGGCAAAAAGAGGTAGTGAATAGGTCTTTATCCACCCTTTTAAGGGCTCTTCTGAAAGGCAACCATAAGTCTTGGGATGAGTATCTTCCTCATGTAGAATTTGCCTACAACAAGGGGGTTCATAAAACAACCAAGCAGTCCCCTTTTGAGGTTGTCTATGGGTTCAATCCCCTAACACCGTTAGACCTCATTCCCCTCCCACTGGACAGTTCTTTTATACATAAAGAAGGGGAATCTAGGTCAGAGTTTGTAAAGAAGTTGCATGAGAGGGTTAAGAACCAAATAGAGAACCAAACAAAGGTGTATTCAACTAAAGGCAATAAAGGAAGAAAAAAGCTAGTTCTTAATGACAGTGACTGGGTTTGGCTCCATCTTAGGAAGGATAAATTCCCTACTAAAAGGAAATTCGAGCTTAGCCCTAGAGGGGATGGACCTTTTTAGGTTTTGGAGAGGATCAATAGCAATGCCTATAGGTTGGACCTCCCAGAAGAGTATGAAGTCAGCACCACTTTTAACATTTCTGATTTAATTCCTTTTGCAGGTGGAGCTGATATTGAGGAGGAGGAATTAACAGATTTGAGGTCAAATCCTCTTCAAGGGGAAGGGGATGATGCAATCCTCCCTAGGAAAGGACCAGTCACTAGAGCCATGAGCAAGAGGCTCCAAGAGGATTGGGCTAGAGCTGTTGAAGAAGGCCCTAAGGTTCTCATGAACCTTAGGGTAGATTTCTGAGCCCATGGGTCAAGGTTGAGTCCAATTATCTTTGTACATATTAGACTAGGATGTCATTATATTTGATCCTTGTATTTAGGGCTCCATAATGTAGGTAAGGTACCCTAGAAATATAGGATTTTTCAGCCCTTGTATTTTAGGGCACCTAGACTAATTTTTGTATTAGGGGTGATTTTGTAATTTCACATGCACTAAGTGAATATTTGATGTGTGTGTTGGGAAGTAAAATTTAATTGAATTGGTAGAAGCCAAATCCAATTAAATTTTAGAGGGGGAGGTGAGCATTTGCTTACTACACCCCAGTGCCACATCATATAGTCACACTTTGTGCATGTCCTTCATGTTTTACATGTCTCATGACTCCTAAGCACACTTAGTGGAGAATCTTGAAATTGATCTTAGATTAGTAGGATGAAACATAACTAAAATTCACTAATCATAATTAGTAAAATTTTGACTCCAAAGTTTGACTCCACAAATTCAATTTCAAATTCAAGTGAAATTTGAATTGAAATTCAAATTTTCCTCCAATTTTGTGTGAGACTTAGGCTATAAATAGAGGTCATGTGTGTGCATTTTTTCAACTTTGATCATTTGAAAATTAAACTTTAGATTTCAGAGCTCTTTTAGAGCAAAAAATTTCGTGCTCTTCTCTTCCTCTCCCTTCATTCATCTCCTTCTTCCTCAAGCTTTTATTCATGGTCTCTTATGGTGGTGAGTTTCTTCTAGACTCATCTTCTCCTTGAAGTGGCGTCTCCTCTCTCTCTTCCTTCTCCATTTCGCTGTCATTCATCTTCCAAGAAATAAAGGAATCCATTGATGAAGAAAATCCTAGGCCTACAAGCTCCAATGGAGCTTACATCAAGTTATATTCTCCACCAAAGGTAATTCTATTCCAATCGGGTAGAATCACTATTGAAAATAAAACCCTTCTTTCAAATATTTAGTATAATTGCATATCTAGGACTAAAAAATTATTTGTTTAGTATAATATATATAGTGTAATTATGTTTCAACATTATTTAAATTGTTCATAATGATTTTCACCCATAAGTATAATGTTCCAATAACTAATTTTGTTCCCACATTAGTTATTTTGGGGATTTCAATAATTTCATTTTTTCTCGTTAAAAAATAAAATTTCATTTTTTCATGGTATCTGCAATAAAATAAAATATCTTAATAAATTTAGAAAAATAATTTATCAATTAAGTTTAGTATGAGTTGTGTTCATTTAAGATTACAGTAATTTGGGAAAGAATTATATTGATTATACTAAAAATAGAAAAATAATAAAGAATATAATCTAACAATATAAAGTAACCAAATTGTCATTATTTTATTTAAATCATAAATTATTATTATTATTATTATTATTAACATACTTCCTGCATGGACTAAAAGTTAAATGTGTGACCTATTTAACAAAATGTAACTGAAATTGAAAGTTAAAAATAAATTGAAAAGATGTAACTAAAATTGAAAGTCTATAATTCTTAGAGATAAAAATGTTCATTAAAAAAGTGAACACAAAAAATTATTACCTTTATAATAATTATAAATTATTATTATTACTGTGGACTTGGTGTTATGGTACTCACCCATTTAATTTATGGGTAATTATTATGGGTAATTATTGATATTCAAACTCATATCCATTGTGTGAGTAATGATCTATTAATCATTTTTGTAGGTACACGTTAGATATATTAACTAGTGTCATATCTACATGGAATGAATCAGCGTCATGTAATAAATTTCATCATTATCAAACCAAATATCACAATATCTTAACTTTGATCACTAATTCACTTTGGTAGATAAACATTCTTTTAATATAGTTTCTAGTATTTTTTTTTTGAGATACTAGATGAATGAATTTTCAAAATATTAACTTTTAGCCTTTTATATTTATTCTCTTTTTCTCTTTAAAATATTTATTAAATAAGTGATTCTTCCACTCATAAGGTAGGTTTTTCTTATGTGTGTGTGTAGGTTTTTCTTATAATAATGTGTGTGTGCGTGTGTGTGTATATTTTTGATCTCTAATAAATACTTGATTTTTTCATTTGTTTCCTAATAAAATTTAGTTTTGCATTGATTCTCTTATAAAATAAAAATCTTAATTTTGATGCTTCATATTTTATTTTAATTTATAATAAATTAACAAATTTTGTATTTATTCCTCACTAAATTAACATATTTTATGAGAGAACAAACATAAAATTTATTCATTTGTTGGACTAAAAAAATATCATAGATAAAAATAAAATCATTTTTTAATTAGAAATTTAAGATAAAACAAAAATTTATGAGGAAGAAAATATAAAAATTAAGTATTTATTAATGATAAAAAACATATTTAAGTTGATTATAATTTAGCTTTAAATAAATAACAATTTGGGTTAATTTGAAGGCACAAAAAAAAAGGTTAGAACGCGGTGAAGTTTCCTAATCCGCGTACCCAGAAGGAAGGAAGTTATTATTATACAGACAAGAGTTTAATTTGAAGGCCAAATCAAAATATTGAAAAGCCGCGAGGGAGGTTTCGTTTCGTTTCGTTCAGTTCACACATTCTATTCTCTATCGATTCCTCTTCCCTTTTTCTCAATCCACTACACCACAGGTATGCTATTCTTATTCCTCGATGTTCTCAATTTCTTGCACGTTTCCGCTTGATTTCTTTCAATTTTATTATCATTATTATTTCTTGGTGGGTTTCTGGGTGAAGTATATATGGTTTGAGAACTTGTATATCGAGTTTTTGATGTGTTTGAATATACAAAGATTAAAATTTTCAGGGCAGGGCATAAATTTTGTTACAAATTCTATGTTTTGTGGGTTTCAGATTAGAATTGTCTTGGATTACATGGCACTGAGATGTTAAAAATGTTGCTAATGTGTGAGTGTGTGTGTGTGACTTTGCAGTTATGAGGAGCCAACTTGTGTGTAATGGGTGTAGGAGCATCTTGGTTTACCCTAGAGGAGCAACCAATGTTTGCTGTGCGTTGTGCAACACCATTACCTCTGTTCCTCCTCCTGGTATTCCTTTCACGGTTTCTTTATTATCAAGATTTGAGAAACTTTCGTGCTCCTTGATGCTTAGTATGTTGGATTAGTTTCACAGTTCACACTTGGGGATTGAGTGGTGTAAGTGTAAGCCATCTTAGGTGTGGAATAGTGGGCGGTTACCATTGCTTTATTTTATATCTCTCATGCATGAATACTTAAATATTGGGGGTATGGCATCCATCTTATCAGAACTTGGCTGCATTTTTTCTTAACTTTGTCTACGATTATGCATTTTTAATGAATTCTTCAAGAGATTGAAGATCAATGATGATGAAAAATCAATATAAATGTTAGCTATATGCTTTTATTAAGATAAAGAATAAAAAAATTGCACTCGTGTGTGTAGCTATTAATAACATAGGCATATTATTTGAAAGATACTGTGTGTGTGGTGAGAGCGAGATAAACTGAAAAGAAATTATGCATTTAGCTTGATTAAATATTCATTCACACGTATTGTACTTTAACTGAATGGTTACATCTGGGGGAACCTTTAATTTCATGATGCCCATGCAGGAATGGACATGTCACAACTCTATTGTGGAGGCTGTACGACATTGCTAATGTACACACGTGGTGCTACAAGTGTGAGATGTTCCTGCTGTCACACTATTAACCTTGTACCAGGTACAATATATTTCTCTGTTGCCAGATTTGTGAAGCTTATTAGCTCAATATTTATTTTGCTGTACTAAATGCTGATTTGCTAGACAAACTATTTACATTTATAAACTGTAACTACAGTGATGTTTTGGTGGTTTTCTTGATCATTGAATATGCTTAATACATTGATGGTGATTCCAAATCCTGGTAATGGATTCAGCAGGGGAGCAGCGAGGGAATCCTTTTCTCCTTTCCTCATTACCTTAGCTGTTGGAATAGGCCATATGTTGATGTATTTGTGATGAACTCAAGAATGCAAACCAACTGTTTGTACATCAATCATACTTGAAAAAGTATTTGTTGACTACTGTAAATTTATCAACTCTACTAAAAGATTAGGCTGTTTTGGTGAAGGATCATGAATGGCTTTTATATCTTTAAGCATCTCTTCATGCAACAACCCTTTGGGCTTAAAGTTTGGGCAATGTACAAGTCCACTCTCTAGTCTCTACCTTGTGCTGAAATTCAGTTTATTTATTTAGAAGAACGCGAGCAACAACAATTGAACCCATGATTACTTTTTCATAAAGAGTCTGATACATGTCAAATACCAATTCTTCCAAAAGCCTAAGGAGTTTACTAAAAGCTCATGAATGGTTTTTAACTTTTTATATCTCTATCCAGTACAAATTGTATGCACAAAAAATATCCATCAAACCATATCTAGGTAGTAGGAAAATGAACAAACTTAAATTCAAACCATGTGGTTCTCCACAGCTTTCTTTTTGATTTGTAACTATGTAAGTTTATAAATTTCTTCTGATTATTCCCAACTTTCTACTCAATTCTTTTTAATAAATTTCATAAGACATTAGTGAAATGCCACAACCACATATGTTATTAAACAAATAATTATCATCAACTGTCTTAGGGAACACCTAATGCCGGATTTAAACCCTTGCAAGTCTCAATTTCCTTAGCTAAGCCAACTTTTCCCATGCCCTTATTGTTGGGTTACAAGTGCGAGGTGAAGTCCCACATCGAGCAAAAGTGGAAAAGTTGAGCATTATATAAGTGAGGAGAATACCCATAAACTCGAGTATTAAGGTTTTGAGTTAAAGTGTGGTGTCAAGTTCCCTTATGTGGTGGCTCGTGGTCCATTGGTGTAAATCTCCCCGACGTTTACTCCCCTCGAATTTTCCCAACAACTGGTATTAGAGCCGATGGTTCGACTTGGTGACCGGTTTAGACGAATAAGATGGCGGCGATAGATCGTAGCCTTGGAGATCCCTTGTATTGAAAGTCTTCCTGGTGGTGGGTCCAGGCAGCGTGTCCCGTAGATGGAGCGGCGGTGCAAGTACTGCAGGTAGCTAGAGCATGTGGGCTCTAATGGCTATACTCGTGGACTCACACTTGAGGGAGAGATTGTTGGGTTACAAGTGTGAGGTGAAGTCTCACATCGGGCAAAAGTGAAAAAGTTGAGCACCATATAAGTGAGGAGAAGACTAATAAACCAGAGTCTCAAGGTTTTGGGTTAAAGTGTGGTGTTAAGTTTTCTTATGTGGTGGCTCGTGGTCCATTGGTGTAAATCTTCCCGGCGTTTACTCCCCTCAAATTTTTCCAACAACTTATCACTTCTTGGAACCTAACAGTAGTAATTCTGGTCAAACTTACATTGTTCCCAACTTTAGAACCTTCTTATATATTCTCCTTTTGGCAACTTGTTATGCTAGTACTGATTCCTTAGTACTAGGAAAATGCTCAGCTGACAAGGAAAAATTAGTTTGTGCTACCTTTGATATAGAGCTGATGCTATCAGCTATAAAGTGTATAAATTGAGGTCAACAGTACTACCATGTATATTAACGTTCTTCTTAGAGTAATATTTCTTCCAAATTAAATTAATGATCCAAATTAGCTTAATGCACGGAATTGCTTGCTGCCTGGAGACCATGAAAATAAAAGAAGTCTATCAACAGTTCTAATATTGGTCAAGAACCAACTACCCTGTATGCATAGTAGTTAGTCCCAAATAGTGGTGTGGAGTGGCTGCTCCCCAAAAACGCTAAAGCAGGATAGCAGATAGCAGAGTTATTTGGAATCCTAAATAGATTTATTCTACACATGTATACATGTTGAAAAAAGAGAAAAAAGTACCTGAGATTAAAAACATCTGTCTCCTCTTTGAGTGCATTTGGGATCGAGCAGTTCAGCTAGCTGGCTAGCTTCTTTGTGGTGTTCTGCTAGGAGTTGTCTTTTTCAGATCTTCAGACAGATTGACATGTTGTGTCACATGTTTCTTGTTCTTAATTCTTTGTTTTTTCCTTTTTATTCCTTGTTTAGTTCTTGAGGATTTCTTATCCTTTTTGTACCTCTCTTTTCCCTCTTAATAAACCTTTATTTATAATAAAAAAGAAAGGCAAACAAAACAAATCAACAAATCAACAAATAATGTCAAGTTAGTTCACAACCTGAAAATCACAAACCAAGAGTGACATCCTGATTCATTTGAATATAAGCATGACCCAAAACCAGGATAATATTAATTTGACTCTGTATTTTATCGTTGATGACAGTTTCTATTGTGAATGCTGTCATCAATTGACCGAGCTCTGTAATAAGGTTATTTTATGCACAAAATCCTACTGCATAAACTACAGGATGTTGGGTGTTTGATGTGTCATTTATTGGGTTCCATTTTCTTTATCTTATGTCATTCCAATGATGAGTTCCTTGTTTTACTGTAATATTGTATGCTTATTAATTTGCTTAAATTTATTACTGATTTATTGTTGATGGGCTGTGTCTTTATCAAAAAGAATCTAATCAAGTCATTCATTGTGCGAACTGCCGGACAACACTCATGTATCCTTATGGAGCTTCCTCAGTCAAATGTGCAATTTGTTGCTATATTACTAATATCAGTGTAAGTATACAATTCATTAATTGTATGATTAATGTATTGCGTATTCACTTTCTATTTTTGCAAATGCTTCAGAACTATTGAAATTAAATTGACATGAGTTTTGACACATGATTTGGGGTTCATTTTGTTGTAAATTTTGGTGGCTTTCTGTTGCAATGTGAATCAGAATCCTTATGTGATAAATTTGCAGCTAGAAATTTTTGGTTGATTGGATTTGTAAAGTAATAAGAGTGCAGTTATTTGACTAATTTGGAATTTTAAAATTGAAGATTTAAATCTCATATATCCTCTTATCACTGAAAATTGTTTAGAGAACCCAGAAGCTCTAGTTAAATTTATTGTTCAAGCTCCAAAACATCTTTCCTACCTAGGGGCTGTTATCTGATTCAACATTGGACACATGTTGGGATTTCTGCGCCTTTTACATGTTATAAATGACATGAAAATCTTGAAATTTGATGCAAATGTTTTGCATTTTATGTAACTTTTCTGATCTGAGTTTTTCTACCATTTAATGGCTTCTGCTTCTCCTTCTGTAGATGACCAATGGAAGGCTTTCAATTCCTGTACAGAGACCAAATGGAACAGCCAACTCTGGAACAGTATCTTCAACTTCATCGGTATGGTTTTCTCCTTTTCTTTTTGATGATTCTGTTAGACGTATTGTTGCATTCTTGTGATGATATCTAATACATGATTTTACTACTTGCAGTCAATGCCTTATTCTCAGAGCCAAACTGTCGTAGTAGAAAATCCTATGTCTGTTGATTCGAGTGGGAAATTGGTAATTACTATTGCTTTTCCTTTTTGGCTAGTTTTGGATGCATATTTGACTTAAGTATGTTTTTAGTCAATGAAAATAAGACGTCTTTTTTTTAATCCCTACTTAAAGTTTATTCATCTTTAATTCTTATGTATGACCACTTTTTAATCCCTTGTTGGTGGCTGAAAGCACCTTTTTATTTATAATTTTTAAGAATTAAACTAAATAATTTAAATAGACTAATTATAAAAAAGTGTGTTTAGGAACTAAAAATATACTTTAGCTTATAAACTTTTTACTATATTTCACTAATTTTTCTGTGATTCTTTAGCAAAGTAAGATTTTCTCACTTGTAAGAATTTGATGTCACAGGTGAGGAATGTCGTTGTGGGCGTTACAACAGATAAGAAATGATACTTGCCACATGAAAATGTTACACAAGTGTAAAGGGAACATCATTTGACTCGTCAACTGCTGGTGCTTGAAAATATTGTTCGTGTATATGAAATTGCAGCTTATAAGTTAAAGATATTTTTGTTCTAAATGAGATTTAGACTGATTTAATTTACATATATGTATACGAGGACCAGTGGAAAGGGCACACAACTTGTCATTTATTGAATTGCCAAGGTCCTCTTTTTGCTGCAGTTGTATCACAGGGTTTTTCGCATCTCGAATTACAAGTCCTAGATGCACATTTGATTCCTCTTCTTTGGTGACTTGATTTTATTATGCAAGCATATAACCTGATAAGGTGCCTAGAGTCAACTGGCGCAGAAATTCAAATGTGTACACGCACTAAATCAAATATCAAAGGATTAGTTATTGTAATTTTCGTCCAATTTTGTGTAACATGTTCCAATGTGTACAGGGATCACACCTCAAATCCTTATTTGTGACCCAAAACTTGGACACAATGAAGTACCCACCTATCTAAGTAGCTTATTGATAAACACATACACATTTACAAATTCCCAACTGATCAATGGTAATTATAAGGGGTGCCAATAGTACAATCTCTCCATTGCTATATAGTATATATAATAAATGTTTGGGATAGTAATATATATTCCAGTCTAAAACTATTTTTACTAGTTCTTTATATCCAAACACACATCACAGCATAAAATTGGTAATTAAAAGAGGTGCCAATAGTACAATCTCTCCATTGCTATATATAATGATTTGTACATTAAGAAACATATATATGGGTACAGGCTGTAGCAGAGATTTAAATTCTTCGAAGAGAAGCCAATCTCTTTTCAAGTTCTTCGACATCTTGGGATTCTGCTGGTCTGCATCAACAAAAAGAAATTTCTCTCTTAAAATAACAGAATCAACACAAAATCAATAAATAATATAAAAAAATAAAAAAATCTAAATGCATTTAAAAGCTTTAACTGGCAGATCAATCAATTTAAATCAAATAAAAAGTATTATACCACATAACCAATAAAAGAAACTGTATACATGACAAAAACCAATGGTCAAGGAATGTATAGAATGCATTTTCCATGAATAAGTTTGAAATGTACCTTGGAGCAACATTTTCAGTATTCCTTGAAGCAATACGCCCTTTGGGAGCAGAAGATAACTAGCAACATAAAAGACCAGCATCAGGCTCAAACATTCAGAAAAATAATTAAATGAAAGAATTGGTGCAAAGACAATGGATTCATGTTGTGTCTAAAACCAACCTGGGATGCAATATCCACTCCAATCTCATCAAGAACCTGTGATGAATAAAATGAAAATGTTACAAAGGAAAAAATTGCTTATAATAGCAGGCTATATTAATTAAGTTGGGATTAATATATTCACCTGGTTAGTGAGCTCTTCTGTTTCTTCCTCAGCTTCATCTTTGTCTAGAGTTTCATCAATAGATTCTGACATCATCTCAATCTGCAAATAGGATAATGTCATAAATTTATGGAGCAAAAGAAAGTTTTTGTCAAATGGGGTGCTGGTCCTCTCCTCAAACAATGTCTAAGAATATTGACATATTGTTCAGTCAACTGGATTAAATGCTCTCTAATGAAGGCCAAACTGGATCCAAGTCCAAAAGCAGTTACTTGAGAACTTACTGAGGAATCTTAATGTATTTAGCCTACCACTAATGCATGAAACTTGCATGAGAACACATCAGAAATATGCTCAAAAGAAAATTACCGTCATGTCCAACTGCGCTGATTGCTTTTGGAATTCTTTGATCACTTTAACCTGTTTTGCCGGTGCCATTTGCTGAAAAGAAAAGACAATGCATCATTTTTAGACATGCCTGGCAAAATTTAATCAATGTCACGAAAGAATGTAACAAATATCAACTTTTGATCCAGTAACAGCAGAAAATTGCTTAAAGAGACAATTTTGCAGTTTTTTGTATTAAACAATACCTTTCTATCAGCATATCCAATGGGAGCCAAGTTTTTTTTAACATATAGGACTTATGCTCAGTTTGCTTCCTTGGCAATGGCATACTCGAGTTCAAGACTCTTTGACCTTTAGGTGTTTGGTTGGGTGAAAGTGCAGGCTTGCATATATATATATATATATTGATATTTTTTTCAGTGCCAAGGAAAAAGAGTTTGAATAACATAAACTGATTGGATATTTATTTTACCAGTAAAACAAAAGAAATGCATTCCATAATTTTGAGAGATATGAATCAGAATCAATCTGGATAACATAAAACATACCTTATTCATTGCCACCATTGCTTTAGTTGCACCCTTCATTCCTGTAGAGATTGAAGTGCTTGCATATAATGCCTGCAAATGAAATTTGGAAATTCTGAAAATTGAAAATCCTGTTATCATCTTAAAAAAAATAATGAAAAACAAACAAACAAAATTTTCTGCATACCTGTGTGTGAGTTGCTACACCCCTGATCTGAGCACGACTTCCCTGCAAATTGGTTATCTGTTGACGTAACCTAACAAGTTGACGAGCTAAGATTCTGGTGGCAGCCTGTAACCACACTTCTATATTCAGTATATTGGCTATAAGGACTACATTGATCATAAATCTAGTTGATGTGAGATCTTAACACACCCTCCCACACCTTAAGACTGGGAGCATAGACAAATGCAGGTGTTTCGCTTTTATTCAAGAAATATGTCCTAGTCAGAGATTGAGAGTTTCTGAAAATTACTTCAGTGAAAGAAACACTCAACAGACTGTATATTTACACACATTTCAGAATTAATTACATTTAAGAGCAGTAATTATAAATGCAATTCCCAATATATGAAAGATACACTCAACAGACTTTTTATTGTACCTTAGAATACAAACCATTGCATCACAATGATCAGTATATGGAGATCTTCGATATCTCTCAAGATCTAGGTACCTTAGAATACAAACCATTGCCCCCTTTTCCTTGATTGCATACTAATTTTTTATTTGGGTCCATGGGACTATCAATGGTCCTAAATTGGACTATTTTGTGGAATATTTTGGTTAATATGGGTTACACATATCTAGTATATGTGGTGGGGCTAATGTTGATATTTAATTTTGTATTGGAGGGTGATATAATAGGTGCATTGCACTTATGTATAAATCACCAGCAGTACCTCTGGTGCTGCTGTGTTTACTATTAATAATATATAATATATCTTTTGCCTTCCAAAAAAAAAATGGTCCTAAAATTTGACATAACTATTTCCTTCAAAATGTCTATTGCATATTTTCTTTGTGAAATTGCAATGCCATCCTTTGAACGAGCAACTACAATACCAAAAAAGTATTTTAGATTACCAAGAACTTTTGTTTGAAAGTGGTTGAACAAGTGCTCTTTCAGCTGGGAAATTTTAGCTAAAATAATTTCTTGTAATGACTATATCATCAACACAAACAATCAAATAAACACATTTACCAGGAAAAGTGTGACAATATAGATTTGCACAATGAAATTGAATTTCCCAAACCAAGCTCATGGAGATTGTGGTTTATAAACCAGCTCAGACTCCCCCTGAAAGTGATTGCTCCATATAGATTATTTCTTGTTCACCGTGAAGAAATGCATTTTAATGTCTAACTGATGAAGTGGCCAATGAAGAATAGCATCAGTTGCTAGAAAGAGATGAACTAAACTCATCTTAGCCACAAGGGAAAAGGTATCACCATTTTTTTTTTTTGCTCAGCAAAAGTAAGTATCATATATATAAATGAGTACCAGAGGTACTGTAGATACATAAGAGGATTGGATTAACAGCTGGTTCAGAATGCCAAGATACATGCAATAAGAACTAGCTGAACCCGAGGAAAGAAAACTATTACGCAGCACAAATTACTTATAATACTGCAGCTACCCTCCTTCCCTAATTACAAAACGCTGCTGTGAGATGAGAGGACCAATGATTGAAATGCAGGGTGAAACCCTTCTCCAAAAGTTTAAGCCATGTCCATAGTAGAAAAATCGCATCTTCCATCACTTTACTTCCTTCGAAAGTTTAGCAAAGATCACCCCATTTCGATGCTTCCAAATGGTCCATGTTAGCGCTACCCACCAGCATTTCCATCTTGTTGCTTTAGTTCCAGCAGCAGACCCACTTACATGTTGCAGAAAATGATCCTTGGGATTTTGTGGGAATACACCCATTGTGTACCCTTTGTCCACTAATCTGGCTTTTGTAGAAAATCAACATTGGCTTTAATGAAAATTTCATTTTTGATAGAATCTAGTGGCATAGGTTGATCCATGAAGATTACTCACCAGTAGGATAAACATTGGTTGTTGTTCTTAGAGATATTACCACACATATGATGATGAAAACTAATATTTCTGGGAAATGTAGTCAAAGAAAAAGACAAAAGGCACCGCTTAACACACAAGAGATTAGGGACTTAGGTAAGAATAGGAAAGTGAAGAAATATAAATTTCATTATCCAAACTATTCAATACAAACCAAGCTTAAGTCACTCCAAAGAGAAGAGCTAACTCAAGGAAGGAGGATTGCCTAAGTCTACATATATAGGGAGTACACTAGCTATATTCCAAGCTAATGTGAGACATCTTAACACAACCCTCACTCCCAAATTTGAACATCTAAAGCATGAAGTTTGCAAGACCGGACAACTAAGGTGGCTTAACATTGAGACTGGATAGGTTCTAATTAGAAGCGTAGCAAGCCTAATTCACTCCCAAAAGCTTAAAGGAAAATGATTGCCCAAATAATAGCTTAGGTCATCCAAACTCAATCCCACAAACCTGACTTGTAAGGTGAGGACTACCCAAGCTTTTATAAGCTTTATTTAAGCCATATCTCTAGTAGACGTGAGACCAAACCACTACCTTTGATGCTACAATTAAGGCAGCCCCAAAGAGGTTGCAACAAAGGCAGGCTACGGGTCAAGGCCGGTCCTGACATTTTATTGCACCATAGCGAAAAATAGACATGGACCCTTTTCTATATGTATGATAAAATATATTTCATAAAAAAATAGACACACAATTTTGCTGAAAATAATGAGAAAATAGGCTATGCATTGACATTATAAAACAATATTACACTATTATCCAATCACAACCTATTATGTAGGACAAGTTCGTTGACTTTTATGATATCAAGGTGATTTGTAATTGAATGATAGTGCAATTGTTTTACAAACTCATTTTATTACATACAAAACATTTTCTCTACTCATATATACATACAAATATAAAATATTACATGCGGATAAACATTTAGTTTTTTTGGTTTAGTATGCTTGAAAAAGTTAAAATTTAAGAATTAAAGGAGTTTTAGAAAGCCGACGAGATAAAGTTGCCACTAAAAGTCATTGAATTTTTTTTCCTCCTCACACTATAGCTATCTAGATTTCTTTTTGGGCCCCCTTTAGTCATGGGCCCTGGGCGGTCGCATCGGAAAACAACCACCAAGGCCGGCCCTGCTAGGGTTTACCACAATTAAGGCAGCTTTTCAACACCCCCTCTCACGCCCATGGCTACTAGCATAGAGCGTGGCAAATGTAGGTAGCCCAACAATTGATCTAGGATAAGCTTTAATACCATCTTAGAATTTGGACTTAGAGCCTAATTGATTAATTCAATCCCACAAAACCAACTTGTAAGGCAAGGACTGCCAAACTTCTTTATAAGCTTTATTTAAGTCATATCTCTAGTTGATGTGGAACTAAACCACCACCTTTGAGGCTGCAATTAAGGCAGACCTCAAAGAGGCTGCCACAACTAAGGCAACTTTCCAACAGTTACCAATATCACATTGTCAACCTCTGTTCTGAAACTGTACTATCCAAGGGACAAACATTTTTATTAAGATATAGGTCATGAACAGAGAGATATGAGAGCGAGAGAGAGAGAGAGAGACAGAGTGAGAGAGAGTGAGAGAGACAAAGACAAAGTGAGAGATAGTCAGAGAGAGCTCCTTCAGAATGTGAAGGAGAGAGAGTGGAGGAGTGAGAGAGTGGGTAGACCGAGAGAGAGAGTCCGATCACATCGACAGAGAAAGGTGGAGCATAGAGCTGATCATGGGTGGCGTACGTTGAGTAATCGAAGGACCAATTGGAATGGCATCAATGGAAGAAGTGCAGAACGCTGGAATGCAAGGACGGAGGAACTGAATAACGATAACTCTAATCATGGAGACTGGGTAATAGTATCACGCAAGAGGAAAAACAAAGTGGAGGATAGTAGAGGTAGAAAGCAAGGGAACAACTACCAAAGGAAAGAGAAGCAGATGACATGGAGAAATAAGGCTGACGTTACGACCTTCTATTTCTCCAGATTCCCTGAAGGGATAATGGAGAAAGATATGTGGCAGATTTTCCAGAAATGGGGGAAGGTATGGGAGGTTTTCATTCCCCGAACCAAAAACAAACTTGGCCATAGGTTCGGTTTTGTTAGGTTCAAAGAGGTGATGGATGAACAGGGGTTAGAAAGATGTCTGGATAATAACATTTTTATAGATGGCCAGAAGGTGTTCGTCAATAGACCGAAGTTTGACAGGGGGAAGGTGCCTTGCACGCATGTATATGGCAATGCTACCCGTCGTATGGAGGCTGATCAACAGGTGCACAAAGATGCTCAGGTGGACAAGACAACCAGTGTTAAAAAAGGAGGTCCTCGTTCATATGCAGAGGTAGTTAAGGAGCTCCAACCTGGCCACACGAGAACCAAGTATTTGGGGGAGGGTGTTCATTGCGCTGTTAGGGATAACTATCGGCCAGTGACCTTGAGCTCGAATAAGGAGAAGTATGAGTGGCTTTACAAGTCCTGGGTAGGAAGACTGAAGAACAGAGCAATGTTTGAAAGGGTGGAGGAGGAGTTGAAATGGGTGGTGGATGATAACGTTAATCCTTGATACTGGGTTGATGACTGGGTTCTCTTCCCTAACATGGACGACTCCAGCGCTGCTCGTCTCATACAACAAGAGATGGATAATGGATCCACTCCTCTCTCGGAGCTCCAGAAATGGTCTCCGGAAATACGTCCCACTCACAGACTCACGTGGGTGCTCTTATGGGGCCTTCCACTGACGGTATGGGATGTGGAATCCATGGCGAAGGTGTTAATGGAGTTCGATGAGGTGGTGGAAGTGGACGACTTTGTGGAGGATAGAAGAGGATGGACGTGGCGCGCATTCTGATGAGGACGCAGATGGGACCTCTGTTTCAGGCGACGTTGCCGGCCACCATTGATGGAGCACAGTATGTTCTTCACGTCGCGGAGGATGCGCCTAGTCTGGGAATAATGAAGAAGCAAAATCGAAGTGACATGTGGTTCCCCCCTTCCCCTTTCTCGACCCAGCCAAACACCCCTGTAACGGCGGGTGACGACATCCCAGGGGCCACCTTCTGCGATGACTTCTTCGGCGACGTTTCCGACGACCCCGTCGGCGGTTTCCCTGATCACAGGTCCATGTTCCCATCGTCCAATGCTCGTAGAGACCACTGGGTTCAATCCCTTGGTCGAAGCGTTATGGACCGGTCCGATATAATCAGAGATGACGTGGCCCAATCCCAGGTTGACAGAGCTCAAAGTCAACATTGTCCTCATCTGGAGAACGTGTTGGAAAACCCCAACGGCCATATTTCCGGAAATGGCCTAGCTTTAAATGCTCCTGTCGAAAAAGCTATGCAGGAGACTAACCTTATAGAAAAAATCCCCAATTTAGACTGCCATGCAGACGAAGGGCAGTGGGTTAACACCCATGGGGAAAATTCGGGCCTGACAACCAAAGCTAGACAGGGGGAGTTCGAAAAAGCTTTACCTCTTAAGGAACCTCTGCCTCACAATTCCAGTTTGAATTCCACGTATCCCAGAAGGAATTGTGATGACTATGGTCAAATTTTAAAGAAGCTACCTATGGGCCAACAGATATGTGGCCCAACTACCTCTGCCACAAAGGTCTATGTGAGAAGAAAGGAGGTGTTGAGAAGTAATCCCAAGGCCCAGCAGAGTGACAAATCAAAGGAGATGATGAAAAGTAATACCAAGGCCCAGCAGACTGAGGAACCTTTAGTGGACTCCAACCCAGCTTCTAAAGGTCACCCTCTGTTTTCTGTATACGAGGGACCCTATAAAGCTGCAATGTGACATCTTGAAGGAAATGGGCTTGTCTTATGAGGAAGAAGATAGCAAGATTATGGGGATGCTGCTGGATATGGAGAATAAAGATGATTTGATGGCAGCAGAGAAGGGAATTAAATCTCAGCAATTATGATAATTCTATCCTATAACTCTAGAGGTTTGGGGAGGGGAGTCAAGTGGACTGCTGTTAGAAGGCTCATTGTTCAGCAAAAAGTGGATCTTGTCTGCCTCCAAGAAACCAAGAGGGAGAACTTTAATAAAAGTATTTGCCAGGCCATTTGGGGAGACTCCACTGGTCATTGGGATTTTGTTCCATCTGTGCAGGCTGCTGGTGGCCTTTTATGTATGTGGAATAACTCCACCTTTGTGGTAGAAAGGAAGGTAAAAGGTAGAAGCTTCTTAATGCTTGAAGGCACATGTTGTAGTAATAATCAGAAGTTGATATTTGTCAATGTCTATGCTCCTTGTGATCTGGTTGGGAAGAAAGCTTTATGGGATGAGTTGAGGCAGCTGAAGGCTTCTAATCCTAGTGGAATGTGGTGTTTCCTTGGGGACTTCAATAGCATTAGGAGTTCCCAGGAAAGAATCAGCTTATCTCAAAGAAGGGCAGATCCTTATGACATTGCAGCCTTTAATCAGTGGATTGATGATATGGATTGATGATATGGAGCTTCAGGAAATTAAATGTCCTGGGAATAGTTTTACTTGGATTAGGCCTAATGGCTGTGTGAAAAGTAGGCTTGATAGATTCTTGGTCTCACAGAACTGAATATCTCTTTGGCCTGAGAGCTGCCAAACTGTCCTTCAAAGGAACCTCTCTGATCATTTCCCGTCTATATTGCAAACTAACATGGTGGACTGGGGTCCAAAGCCCTTTAGGGTGTTTGACTGGTGGCTGCAGCAAAAGGGGTACCAAAAAATGGTGAGGGAGGTCTGGAAAAAGGACCAGCAGGGAGGTTGGGGGGGTATCGCCCTTAAAAATAAGTTGAAGAACTTAAGAGCTGCTATAAAACAGTGGAGTAAAGCAGAGGGGAATATTAATCCTAAGAAGGTCCTTAATATTCAGCAGAAGCTAAATGAAGTGGAGGATCTAGCTGCTCATCGAAATCTGACTGATCAAGAGATTAAGGACAGAACTTTACTTCAGCAGGAGTTATGGAATGCCTCTAATGCTTTTGAATCTTTATTGAGACAAAAATCTAGGGCCAGATGGCTGAAGGAGGGGGACTACAACACTGCTTACTTTCACAAATACATGAATTTCAGGAGAGCTTATAATAATATTCCAGGTATATTTATAAATGGGGAGTGGATCCAGCAACCTGATGCAGTGAAATATGAAGCTGCCAACTTCTTCCATAATAGATTCACTGAGCAGATGCATTCTAGACCTACCTTGGATGGAGTTCACTTCAAATCTATTTCTCAGAGGCAAAGAGAACAGCTGACTGTCCCTTTCTCTGACCAAGAGATCAAACAAGCAGTGTGGAGTTGTGGAGGGGATAAGTGTCCGGGGCCTGATGGCCTTAACTTTAATTTTATTAAGGAATTCTGGGATGTGATGAATCCTGAGTTTAGAAGATTCGTGGATGAGTTCTATGCTCATGAAAGCTTTCCTAGAGGATCCAATGCTTCCTTTGTGGCTTTAATTCCCAAAAAGCCTCACCCAGTCCCTAAATGATTACAGACCCATATCCTTGATAGGCTGCATGTATAAAGTCATAGCTAAGCTTTTATCTAATAGATTAAGGTCTGTTATGGATGAACTCATTGATGAAAGACAGTCAGCTTTCATTAAAGGAAGACATATACTCCATGGAATCCTGATTCTTAATGAGGTGGTGGAGGTGGAGGAAGCAATGAGAAGCAAGAAGTCAGCAATGATCTTCAAGGTGGATTTTGAAAAGGCCTATGATTCAGTGTCTTGGTCCTTCTTGGATTATATGTTGCTTAGATTGGGTTTCTGCCAAAAATGGAGAAATTGGATCTCAGCTTGCCTACATTCAGCAACCATATCAATTTTGATTAATGGTAGCCCATCTAAGGAGTTCAACCCCTCAAGAGGCTTGAGGCAAGGAGATCCTTTAGCCCCTTTGCTCTTCAATATAATTGGGGAAGGTCTCACTGGTATGATGAGGGAAGCAGTTCACAAAAATCTCTATAGAAGCTATCTAGTTGGAAAGAAGAGAGAACCTGTTAATATTCTGCAGTATGCTGATGATACTGTTTTTGTGGGTGAGGTTGATTGGCAGAATGTTCATGCTATAAAGGCCTTGCTTAGAGGCTTTGAATTGGCTTCTGGCTTGAAGATTAACTTTGCTAAAAGTCAATTCGGGATCTTAGGAGGTGGAGTTAACTGGGGTTTGGCAGCAGCTAATATCCTGAACTGCAGTCAAATGAATTACCCCTTTCACTATTTAGGCATTCCCATTGGTGCCAATCCTTCCAGTCTGATGGTTTGTGAGCCTCTCATTACTAAATTCAAAGCAAAACTATCCAAATGGGCCCAAAAAGATATATCCATGGGGGGGAAGGTCACACTTATTAATTCTGTTCTCAATGCTCTCCCAATCTATCTTCTTTCCTTTTTCAGGATTCCCCAAAGGATAGTCCAGAAAATTAATTCCTTACAAAGGAATTTCCTGTGGGGAGGAGACAATACTCATAATAAAATTCCTTGGGTGAAATGGGCTGATATTTGTCTGCCCAAGAATGAGGGGGGTTTAGGTATAAAGGATATTTCGAAGTTCAATGTAGCCTTGATGGGTAGATGGATATGGGCTTTTGCATCTGGTCAGCAGCAGCTTTGGGTAAGAGTTCTAATATCCAAATATGGTGGATGGCCTGAGTTTCAGCATGATACAGATAAGAGGGGATTTTCTCATTGGTGGAGGGACCTTAGAAAGATATTTCACCAGCCAGATCACAATATCTTCAAGCACCAATTGAATTGGAAGGTGGGATGTGGGGAAGCAATCAAATTCTGGACAGACAAGTGGCTTGGGGAAGATTATACCCTTGAACAGAAATATAATCAGCTTTTTCTGATTAGTAGGCAGCAAAATTCTCTCATCTCAAATATGGGAGAATTTAATCATGGTAGCTGGGAATGGAATCTTAGATGGAGAAGGAACTTATTTGATCATGAAAGTGATTTAGCTGTGCAGTTTATGGAAGAAATCAGTTCTGTCCCTATACAGCAACATATCAAAGACTCTATGTTGTGGTTGGCTGAACCCCATGGCCAATATACTACTAAATCAGCTTATAGATTGTGCTTTAACCCCAGTACAACAAGTGTAGATGAGAACATTTATAAGATAATTTGGAAGCTGAAAATCCCCCCTCGGGCAGTGATGTTTTGTTGGAGGCTTCTTAAAAATAGACTTCCCACCAGGGCCAATCTTCTGAGAAGAAATATCAGTATGCAGGAAGTCATCTGCCCCTTGTGTGGAAGTGTTCAGGAGGATGTGGGTCACTTATTTTTCAACTGTACTTTGACTAAAGGCTTGTGGTGGGAAGCCATGAGTTGGATCAGGGTCGTAGGACCCCTTCCAATCACTCCTAAGTGCCATTTCATTCAATTCTGTGAAGGATTTGGGGAATCTATGAATCATGATACAAGATGTGGGTGGTGGATTGCCTTAACTAGCTCTATATGGCAACATAGGAACCAACTGATCTTCCAAGGAAAACCTTTTGATCCCTATAAAGTCATGGACCATGCTATCTTTTTAGTTTGGTCCTGGTTAAAGGCTAAAGAAAAAGATTTCACCTGTAGTCTCAATCATTGGTCTTCCAATATATCGAATTCCTTTGGTTAGGCTGTCTGGGTTTTTCTTGCTTGTATTTAGGTTGGGTTTTTGGAGGGCAGCACTTATGTGCTTTGTAATCTCTTTCCCGGTACCGCTGGTACTGGTATCCTATTTTTAATATATACATATATATTTTTGCCTTCCAAAAAAAAAAAATCACATTGTCAACCTTTGGATTGCATAAACACAAAACAAGCATGTTTTTATGGCTCATTAACAATAAGGAAATGGAGGAGATGCATTTAAATTACAAAACATACCTCATTTCCTGTTTTTGCTTCTCTTTTAATCTCTGCCACCAATTTTTTTTCCTGCAATTGACAAGGCAAATGAAGCACTAAAAAGATATATGAAACAGAAAGGAAGTCACTAAGAAGGTCTTTGTTAGCATTATGTACCTCCATCTGAAGTGATGCTATCTCTCTTTCAATTCCTACAAGAGTGAATGAAAGAGAAATGAAACAAACCTGTTACAGAAGTGCCACTTCATTGAAATTTAAAACTAAACAATGATACCAAATGTGAACTGGCTGGCTATTTCCTATCAATACATTTAAATGAACAACCCAGAGATAGAAAGAAAGAGAAAGTGAAGAAAAGAAAACAGAGAAGAATGATACATAAGTGCCACTATATTAAAATTAAAAATTTATATCAAATGTGAAGCCTTTTACTAATTCCTACTAATCTCTTTTAATGTACAGCCTCATATGACATATGACATAGACCTTTAGTGACACCCAACCTATGCTGATGCCAATGTCTTGAAAGAAATCCTTTAATAAGAAGAAATATATATTTAATGTAGTTGATTTGAATTTAATAACGAGCACTATTCTGGCGTCCATCTTTCTTCTTGATCATACCCATCAAACATTTCATTAGCTTCTGTCTTTTTTTTTTTTTTTAATTATAATGGAACTTTAAATATTTATTATGAAATAAACAATTAGTAATAGCAAGTATCATACCCATCAAGACACAATCTCCTTTTAAATATTAAACTACACAGGCAGGACATTATAAAAAATTGGAGCAAAGGCAAAACAATGCAAGGAAACAAAAATGACTGATCAAAATTTGGGCTAAGGGCTTTGAAGGAAACATTGAGGAAATATAGATTACAAGAAACCATTGAGGTAAAGAATGAGCCATTTAGGACAAAAATAAAGTTGAGATTTGAGAAACTGAAACAACTGTTGGAAGGTTGGGTAGCTTGACTTATGTATATCTGCCTGAATATTTTCTACTAAAAATTAACATGGGTTTATTGAATGACACAAGCAAATACTCAATGCTATAACTTCTGACTAATTCAAGTAATTACCTCTGGTTGCAACAGCCATTTCCCTCTTACTTGACCGCAGAGCCTCTGTCATAAACAACAACAACAAAAAAATAAACAGACGCAAATGAGTGACACGGCCCGGACTCAATAAGAAAGTCAACACTGTAACTTCCTTTCCCATTTTCATCAAGCACAAACAATGCCATATTGACCAACAAAAGAAACCAATTCCACAAAACTAAGCAGCAAAAAACCCATAATTTCTAAGAATTCTAAAGAGCAATATGTTTCTTCTAAACAAATTCTAGATCCAATCTAGCACACAGCTACCCAATTCCAACGTTTCTCCGATCCGAAGTTCCCAATCTTTTTCCTACCCAAATTTTCCCCAGCAAGCAAACACTAAAGAAACGAGTTTCCCTTTTCAGAGACAAAACAAACTTCTCATTCAAAGCGCAAATCCTAAGCTTTAGGATAAACATGGAAGGTTAAACAGAAAAAATTGATAAAAAAAAAACAATGTGGAAAATTTTGGAGAGAAAAAGAGGGAAAAGGGGTGAACCTTTGGGTGAGGTTTTCTTCTTGAAGATATTCATGTTCATGATGTTGGCGCTGATCACGGAGAAGGGGAAAACCCTAATTGAAGAAGAAGAAGCAGATAGTAGAAACTAGAAAGGAGGCACTGTGCAGTGTGTGAAGGGTGCTGTGTTGTGTTTGTGACAAAGAAAGAGAAGAGGAAGGATGCGCCTCGGTGAGCGTGCTATGTGTACACGTAACCAACGGTCGTCTTTCAAGTAGCCGTTATAGCTTTCATTGAGTCAAAAATGCTAATCGTGTTTTGAGTTTTTTTTTTTTATATACACTTCGGAGGCTACCGTGCCAAATTAAAAGATATTTCACATGGTACCAAAGTTATTTTCACCGTTTAATTAAAATTGATAATTGAGATACGGGAGAAGTATTCACATCAGATCAAATATTTTTTTTTTCTTTTTGCCACCCGCCATTGCAACTTCTACTTCATCATCGATTTCTACTGCCTCCTCCTTTGCTCGCTTCTCACCTTAAGTTTTATGTCACAAGCGAGGTTCTTGCTCGCTAGCCTTATTAACGACAATGTTTCGACGTCATCGTCGTCATTTTGTGACCACCAGAACAACCATCGTGCTGCTCCATGTTTTCTACTCCTAGTTCAAAGGGCTTTGGTTCTCATTGCGCTTTCTCCCTTACCCTTCTCCCTTTATGGTCTCCAACCACCCCCCATCTCTCTGGTATCATCCTTGCAGTCACCACCACAAAACCCTCCATTGTCACTACCTATAGGATCGTCGTTGCTGTCATTGAAGAGAAACCATTTGTTCCCAGTGTCCTTGGTATCGAATCCAGATCTAATGATTGTTTCATTTTCGATCTTAGATATGAGATTTTGTCGATTTCTTTGTTTTCGATCGCATATCTAGTGATGATGCTTGATGTTCATTGGTGAAAAAGAGGGAAGCTTTGTCTTCCTCCATTGGGTAGTGACGACGACGGTGAAGCAGAATTTGCAGTGGCAATAGTGATGGGTGGTGTCAGAGAAAGAGGGGTGGTTGGAGACTTAAGGGAAAAGCTCCGACGAGAGAGAAAAAAGAAAAGAAAAAGCTCATGTTTTTTTATTTTATCTGGTGTGGACAATTCCATTTGTAGTCCATTGTTAGAAAATTAAAATAAAATAAAAGAAATAAATGAGAAGAAAATGCAAAGCCTTAAACTAAATAACAAAACAGCAGTAGCAAAATAACTTCAGTTGACAAAACATGAATCAACAATGCAATATATCATATAATAAGCACAAAGGAAAATAATTTAAGGGATAAATTTTTAATTAGCCTGGGTTGAAGCGCACAAACGATATCCTTAGAAAGAAAACACCCCTAATGCACTGGTAGGAAAATTTGATTGCGCTCATCTCCCAAGATACAACAACTAGTTGGTTCTGATAATGTGCAGTGAAAGAATCCCCGAACCTTCTAAACACCAATGCTCTTGCTCTCAAAAATAATTTTTTTATAAGAAAGGAAAAGACAAAATTTAGAGAGAAATAAAATAAATTGTTTATTATGCTTGTGTCTTTTCTAGAGAGGAGGAAAGAGATATATATAGACATTGATCCCCCTTATACAACAACAAAAAATCTCAAACTAAAACTATGTGATTGTTAGAAACCAACGTGCAGATCAAAACAAATGTAACAACCTGCATTGACCTACTCAAAGCAAAATCTTAGAAAAGATAGAAAATCTAATTTTACGTAACAAATTTTAAAACAAATAGTTTATTTTATAAAAACAAAATTAATATGAGTAATATATTTTTATAAATTTTAATTTATAAAATATATATTTACTAACATTCCCCCACATAATTTAAAATTTTAAAATATTTTTTTAAAAATAATTGCTATAGAAATGTAAAAGAAAGAGCATGTGATATTGTATTTCAGTATAAGGAACCTTCCGGGTTTGAGCCTTATACTTAGTGTTTATGAACTTCCGCCCAAGAAAAATGTAGTAGCTTAATTGTCTTGAACTACACCTTCTTTAACCGAACTTTAGTGCACAATTCCTACAATATTGACGTTCTTTTAGGTTTTAATCAGTGGTAGGGTGTTACATGGCCTTGTGCATGTATCTTGTTTCATGAGTGTCACTTAGAGATTAGTCCATATCTCACAGTGGCGGTCCCACCACTACACTTACTAGGTGAATCCTCATGGTATGTGACCCTCACCCCTACAATAATTGTCATCGGATTTATTAAGAGGTTTTTTTTTTTTTTTTACCAAAAATACACATATATAAATACCTCAACCTTAATATTGCCACAATTATAATACATCTCGTCATAGGAATGAGAAACAGAATAACTTCACAAAATTTTATTTTGGTGTACTTTAGTCAACAAGCAATTTCGTTGTTACTCGTTGAACTTCATTCATAGGAACACCAATCACACAGAGATGGGTGTCCATTGTTGTAACTAAATAATGGGCTCTAGTCTCATTCCCCTCGACAACTCAAGTACTTGTTGGCGCATCAACCATTTTGTAAGAGGATCCATAATATTGTTTTTTGACCTGACAAAGTCAAGAGAAATGACACCATGAGAAACCAAATTTCTGATAGACTTATGTCTCACTCTTAAGTGTCTTCTTTTTTCATTAAAATTTTTGCTAGTAACTTTAGATATAGCAACTTGACTATCATGAGACACTGAAATAGGAGGTATATAATTATTCAATAATGACAAATCACATAACAAATTTTAAGAAACTCAGCCTCACTAGTAGTAGTATCTAAAGCAATAATTTATGCTTCCATGATAGAACGTGAAATAACAATTTGTTTAACAGATTTCTATGATATTGCACCACCAGCTAAAGTAAAGACATAACCATTGTCGATTTTGTTTCATCAGAATCAGAAATTCAATTTGCATCACTAAACCCCTTAATTACTGGAGGAAAACATGTATAATGAATGACATAATTAATGGTTCCTTTTAAGCATCTAAAAACTCTTTCTAATGCAATCCAATGAGAATGTTCAAGATTATTAATATACCTTCCTAATCTACCAATTGCATATGCAATGTCAGGCCTAGAGAAGTTTGTCAAATGCAACAAAGAACCAATAATTTATGTGAAGAAATTCCTTTACTCAAAATTTTCTTTAACTTAATGGATGAGTCATAAGGAGTAGAAACATGTTTCACATCAAAATAATTAAACGTCTTCAACAACTTTTTAACATAATGTGATTAGATTAAAATCATGTCATCATTTTTCTTTATAAGCTAATACCCAAAATCACATATATAGGACCAAGGTCCTTCATATCAAAATTACTAGACAAGAAAGACTTCACATCATTTATGAAATGCATATTACTACCAAATATCAATATGTCATCCACATACAAACATAAAATGACACATCCACTATCATCAAATTGTTTCACATACACACATTTATCACTACTATTGATTTGAAAACCATACGAAAGAACAACTTGATCAAACTTTTCATGTCATTGCTTTGGAGCTTGTTTCAAATCATATAAAAATTTAACAAGTTTACAAACTTTCTTTTCTTTACCCAGTTCTACAAAGCCTTCAAGTTGGCTCATATAAATTTCTTCTTTTAAGTCACCATTTAAAAAAGCAGTTTTTACATCCATTTGATGAATTTCTAAATTAAAAACACAAGCAAGTGCAATTAAAACTCTAAAGTAGTAACTTTAGAAACAGGAGAATATGTATCAAAGAAATCTACATCCTTTATTTGTTTACAACCAATTGTTGGGAATTTTCAATAAACTTTATAAAATACCAAATGAGCACCATAACACATTACGTCAGATTATCAAGAGGTTTTAAAGAATACTTGGACCCATAGAGCTTGATTAACATGCAGCGGAATCTGACAGTGGTCACGAACAATTGGTTTAATGACCTTCCTCAACCAAATCACCTTCTTTCTTATGGGACCTTCATTTTCTCTTCAGATGGGGAAATGAGAAACTGTTTGTTGATTTTGGTTTATTGGGGACCATAATCATGCCTTATGTTTTAAACCTATTAGGGTTCCCATTATTTCCTAATGGGTCAAACTGGTTTTCGCTCATTAAGCCCATATTAATTTTCTGACAGTCTAATGGGCCCACTTAAATAGACCACTTTATATTAAACCCATTTAGATGTAAATAACTAATATAAATGTTATAATATAATATGCAGCCCATATTAATTAATTAGGAATTATAAAATTCCTAACAATCTCCCACTTAGGCTTCATATTAACCTTAGACATTTATATCACAAAATTCTTTAGGCGTGCAACCGTATTTTATTTACTTTTAGACTTCTTTTATACAATCTGGTCCATCTCATATGGCAACAGGAAACCACTGCAGTTTTCATCACAATTTAGCTTGACTTAGCCACAATGATCACCACTGTTACTCATACTCGATGACATAGATCAAATATGGATAAGCGGCATGGAAATTACATACAATGTGATCTTAATCATGTCTATTTCCAACTAGTCCAAACTTTATTCTTTATAGAGATCAATCCAAAATGCAATACAAATATTGCACATAAAACAAACTCAAAATATAATGATAAACATCAACTTTATTTTTGCAGAAAATCCAAATAACAAAAATGTTTGTAAACCGTAAGATATAGAACATGAGTAAGACTCCCACTAAACTAAGGTACTATCAGGAATTATACCCATATGAGCAATGTGCTCGTGAAAAAAAAAACTTTAGTGTCATACCTTTAGTAAGTGGATTAACTAGCATGGAATGAGTTCCTATATGTTCTATACAAATCTATATTTTCTGGATTCTTTATTTAACAACCAAATACTTTATGTCAACAAACTTTTATTTGGTTGAATCCTTAATAAGACTGCTAAGATATTGTCTCAATAAACACCTGATGGCTACTTAATGTTGGCGACAACAAGCAAGTCAGTTACAATAATTTAGCAATCATAAATTCTAGTATAATGTCTCATAGCAAAATATTAACTCCACCAACATGGTCAAATGTGAATCCTTATGTGAAGTGATTGCTATTAAAACATTCTGAAAAATAGAAGTCAGAATATCCAATGATCTCTAAACTTCTAAACTTTTGATATGAAAACACGTAGTTTCTTGTTCTCTTCAATTAACGCATAATGCGCTTCACTACTTCTAGTGTTACATACCAAGATTACTCATATATCACTTTAGGACTCCATTTTCAAACTCTAAATTTTACACAAGTAGATTTGAGATTCACATAATATGAGTAATTTAAACCATAGTAGTAACAACAACAACAATTAAAGAAGAGAACAAACATGCAATGCACAAATAATCTTTATGGTAAATTTCAAGACCCAAACAAGATACCTAGCGCACCATTAATCCTCAATCTTTGGATTGAAAAAGACTAACTGCAAGTGGTACTCTCAATGCATTGATCAAACATTGGTGATAAGTCCTGTCAAACAAAGGTTGTCTTTGGACACTTCATTGCTCACATGGAAAACTTATATGATGATTATTCCGGTCAAATAATGATTGTCTTTGAACATTTCATTATTCACATGGAAAATCACACTATTTATAATCACCACATGTTTACCATTGCAAGCATGTAATTATTCTGTCAAATTGTGTCTTCCTTTGGGCCGAACACAATTCACATGAATAATTTCATGCAACATCCATGTAAATTCAATCAAATAAATTTACACAACAAAGGTTACTTTGGCAACATGTTGTTTCAATCAATTTAACCAAAAATACAAGATAATTTAATACAATAAATGAGAGGTCTTAAAATTACACAAATTTTGTTAAAATTACATAATTTAACCAAAAGAATCCTTTAAAGATACTAGAGAAAATGTTTCTTTATAGTCAATGTCTTCCTTCTGAGAAAAGCCTTTAGCAACTAGACGAGCCTTATATCTCTTGATATTACCCTTTAAATATCCATTTACAACCAATAGGTTTCACACCTTCAGGCAATTCAACTAGATTCCAAAATTCATTGTCATTCATAGACTTCATCTCATCCTTCATGGCATCAATCCAATTTTGAGAGTTAGAACTGTGCATAGCTTGACAGAAGTTGATTGGATCATCCTCTGTTAAACCAACACCATCCTTATGTTCTTGGAGAAATATAATATAATCATTTGAGATTGCATTTCTCCTCTTTCTAATGGATCTCCTTAATGACACTTCTTGAGGTTGTTGAGGTTGCTCTAAAGGTATTTGAGGGGGAACCTCATTGTTGTCTTGTTCCGGAACAATGTCAATAGTTTGAACATTGTCTTCTATTACCGAAGTTGTGTCTTGAATAGTAATAGGTATGAGGACTTGATCACTGTAAATAATAGGTTCTTCCTCAAAGACAACATTCTTTATGTTCTCTTCCTTCCCAAACTCAACTTCCTCAAGAAATCTCGCATTTCCCATCTCGAAAGAAGATTAAGGTGGGATTGTAAAATTTATAGCCTTGAGAGCGTTCAACATAGCCAACAAAATAACAACTAATTATTCTTGAGTCCAACTTTCTTTCATATGGCCTATAAGGCCGTGCCTCAACTGGACAACCCCAAATGTGCAAATGTTTAATGCTTGGCCTTTCCAAGAAATTGTAGAAAAATGACCACAAATGTCTATATGCTCTAGTTCCAAGATGTCTTTAGCTCTTTCGACACCTAATTTCCTTATGTTTGTTCGTTTTCCCTTTATGCATTCAATACAAACCTCAAAGTCTAATAAATACAAAGGGTCAAGAATTTCATCCAACACAAGTCTCTGAATTCTTTGTTTAGAGATATGGCCCAAACGCTTATGTCATAAGGTGGCTGAATTCTCATTCAATTTTTCATTTTGTACCATGTGAACTTATTTGCAGTATTTCATTATAGGAACTAACAACATCAAACATGTAAAGATTATCAATTAAAGAACCAGAACCAAGCATATTTGAATTTTGGTAGAGACTAACTTTATTATTTCCAAATGAACAAGAAAATACAAATTTGTCCAAACTAGAAATAGAAATCAAATTCCGTCTAAAAGACAGTACAACAAAAGTCTTAAACAAATCAAAATAAAATCCAGTTTTCAAATGTAATCTAAAAGTTCCAATAGGTTCCACTGCAACCTTCTTGCCATCATCCACAAAGATGAATCTTTCATCATCACTTAGTGGTTGGCTCCACAGGCAACCCTGCATAGTCATACTTATGTGAGTAGTAGCACCAGAATCTACCCACCAAGTATCTTTAGGTACAAAAGCCAAATTAACTTCTGAACAAACTAGAGTAAGAAATTTACCTTTCTTCACACGCCATGCGGCATACTTGGGACACTCTTTCTTCATGTGTCCCGACTTCTTGTAGAAGTAACAAGTAAATTCCTCATCCTTATTTTGCTTCTTTTGCTGAGAAGTCCCTTCCACAGCACCCTTAGTCTTCTTCTTTTTCTTATTCTAAGAGGTCAAAGTCAAGTGAGCACTTTTAGTCCTATCTCTCTACAACCTCTCCTCCTCTTGCACACAGTGAGATATAAGCTCATTGAGGGACCATTTGTCCTTCTGAGTGTTATAGCTCACTTTGAATTGCCCAAAGTGTGCAGGAAGCGAGGTCAAAACCAAGTGCACGAGCAGGTCTTCACCAAGCTCTAACTTAAGTGACTTGAGTTTTGATGCGAGATTGGACATCTCCATAATGTACTCCTTTATGTTTCCTTTACCTTTATACTTCATAGAGATGAGTTTGGCCAAAAGGTTACTCGTCTCCGCCTTTTCATTTTTGGCAAAGTATTGCTCAATTTCCTCAAGGAATTTCTTTGCACTTTGACCCTCGGAAATAGAGCCCCGAAACGCCTCTGGAATAGAGTGCTTCATGATCATAAGGCACATTCGGTTGGACCGATCCAACTTCTCAATTTTTACCTCATTAAGTCCAAATCCATACAGCCAAGAACAATTTCTACGGCTTCCTTCCAGACCTTAAAATTTGTCCCATTTAGCATTGGGATAGAATTCACTTGGGCAGTAACATTTGCAGCACTGGTAATATTAACTAAACAGAGAACAAAAAAAAATAACATGTTCACAAATAATCAAGTAAGTCATATAAAGTAAATATATAACAAGACATGCAAATATTTCCCATAACAGATCCATCACAAGATACCCAACACAACATTAATTCTAGTCTTTGGACAAAGAAATTAATTTGTAATTGGCACTCTCAACGCAATGATCAAATATTGACAATTAATTCTGACAAATAATACCCTTTCTTTGGACTGACTATTATTCTCATAAAAAAAACTTAATAATTGTCACATATTTATCATCTCAAGTATGTTATTATTTGGCCAAATTGTGTCTTCCTTTGGGCCGAGCACAATTCGCGTAGATAATTTCATACTAACATCCATGCAATTTAATTAAATCAATTTACACAATAGAAGTTACTTTGGCAACATAATGGTTCAATCAATTTAATTAAAATTACATGACACACAAATAAATGGAAAAGATCTGTAATGGTTAAATTTGCACCCAATTGTGATAACAGTAAATGTTTGAAAAATTACATCATGGTAAACTAATTACGCACCCGAAACAAACATATCACGATACTATCACAAATTTATACCAACCACATGAATAACATAAATTATCAGCTTATCACCATTTCATAAAAAAAAACAGTTGGCAAAAAAAAATTTATTCATATAAGACAAAAGACCATTGTCTTATTACTTATTCATATAAACAAAAAATATATATATTTATGAAATTGTGTCACGTACTAAATGCCAACACCAAATACGTAAAACCTTTATTCCAAATAGAATAATATGCCAGCAAATGCAACAAAAAAAAAAATTATACAACCGTAAATCAAGTGTAGAGGCCTTTTATTAATTCTAAAGAGGAGAAAAACTTTATGACCATAACACATAAATTTAGGGGTTTTACAATTTTATTGATCAAAATAGTTTCTCTCCAAAATAAAATTAGGGTTCATATAAATAAAATGATCCAGATATAATACATATTAAGCAAAGCTTTAAATCCCAATAATCTAACAGTAATGGAGGCTCTGATACCACTTGTTGGGAATTTTTAATAAACTTTATAAAATACCACATGAGCACCATAACACATTACGTTAGATTATCAAAAGGTTTTAAGGAATACCTGGATCCATAGAGCTTGATTAACACGCAGCGGAATTTGATAGTGGTCACAAACAATTGGTTTAATGACCTTCCTCAACCAAATCACCTTCTTCCTTATGGGACCTTCGTTTTCTCTTCAGATGGGGAGAGGAGAAATTGTTTGTTGATTTTGGTGTATTGGGGATCATAACCATGCCTTATGTTTTAAACCTATTAGGGTTTCCATTATCCCCTAATGGGCCAAACTGGTTTCCGCTCATTAAGCCCATATCAATTTTCTGGCAGTCTAATGGGCTCACTTAAATAGATCACTTTATATTGAACCCATTTAGATGCAAATAACTAATATAAATGTTATAATATAATATGCAGCCCATATTAATTAATTAGGAATTATAAAATTCCTAACACCAATCACAACAAGTCTTTCCTTAAATTTTTCTATAGATCCATCAGTTCTTAATTTTTTTTTGGAAAATCCACTTACAACATTTACTTTTACAATTATTGGGAAGATCAGTAAGAAAGCAAGTTTTATTAGTTTTAAGATAACTATTTTCATCAATAATAGTTTCTTTCCAAAAAGGTGCATCAATAGACCTCATGACCTCACCATAAGTTTTAGGATCATCTTCAAATAGAAAAGAACAAAATTTAGAACCAAAATCCTTAACTTTTTCAAATCTTTAACTCCTCCTAGGTTCAAAAACAATGTCTTTATTAGCATTACTACTAGATGATAAATTAGACCAAGTAGTATCACAAACAAATTTAGACAATTTATTTTTTAAAGAAAAAACATTTTCAAAGAAAGTGACATCTCTAGATTCCATAATAGTATCATTAGAAATTTTGGACAGTTCTAAATTAATAACCAAGAATCTATAAGTAGTATTATGCAAAGAATATCCAACAAACACAATCTACAGTTTTTGGTCTAATTTTTTTTTCTTATTAATAGGAATGTTAACATTTGCAAGACACCCCACAATTTAAGATATTTCATATGTGATTCTCTTTTTTTTCATAACTCATAAAGGGGTTTATAAAAATAAAATAAAATTATAAGGTACCATAGTAAGAATATGACATGCAGAATATAAAGTTTCACCCAAGTATTCATTTTATTGCTTTGTGTATTGTATTTTCACATGTTTATTTATTTATTTATTTTAGCAATGAGCTACATATATAGAGGTAACCAGTCACCAACATGTAGCAACAAAATACTTGCAGCAATAACATTAAACAACAAAAATTAAAAACCAAACAGCAAACTTCCTAATTTTAAAGACTTGTAAGTTCACAAAGGAATTTGACTAGGTAAAAGATAATTTCCTAAAATTAATATATAAATAGAGGTAATGAGATGACATAGACTAATTCTAAAAGTATTTTATCTTTACAAAACATGATTGATAAACAAAATATATTTTAATTTTAATTTTAAATTCTAAGAAATTATTTTCCAACAATCTCCCACTAATTTAAAATTTAAGGAAATGAAATAATATAACAAAAACATTTTTAATGAAACATAATACATTGTGTTTTCATTCATTAATTTTCCAAACTTACTAGAAATGGACTCAATCATATCCATTACAGACATCTTGATAAAATAGAATGTTACTGCAGAAAATATTATACAAGAAGTTAGTTTCTCTCTCTAAGATGGTTAGAAAATTAAAATAAAATAAAAGAAATAAATGTGAAGAAAATACAAAGTCTTAAACTAAATAACAAAACAATAGTAGAAAAATAACTTTAGTTAACAAAACATGAATCAACAATGCAATCTATCATACAATAAGCACAAAAGAAAATAATTTAAGGGAAATTTTTTTAATTAACCTGGGTTGAAACACTCAAACGATATCCTTAGAGAGAAAATGCCCCTACTACACTGATAGAAAAATCTGATTGCGCTCCTCTCTCAAGATGCGACAACCTGTTGATTATGTTCAAAAATAATTTTTCTATAAATAAGGAAAATACAAAGTTTAGAGAGAAAGAAAACAAATTATTTATTAAGCTTGTGTCTTTTCTAGAGAGGAGGAAATATATATATATATATATATATATATATATATATATATATATATATATATATATATATATATATATATATATATATATATACCTTTTATACAACAATAAAGAATCTCAAAGTTAAACTACATGACCGTTGTTGGAAACCAGCATCAAAACAAAAGCAAACACGTAACAATATGCATTGACCCACTCAAATTTTTTTTATAGAAAAGATAGAAAATAATAACGGATTTTAAAACAAATATTTTATTTTATAAAAACAAAATTAATATGAGTAATATATTTTTATAAATTTTAAATTATAAAACAAATATTTACTAACAGTCCATATTTATCTTAACCTTTAACCTTTGATTTTAATGTCAATACATCTAACGGGTAAACTATCCTTTCGCACAAATTTTAACTTACATATCGCGTCTTAATATATATCTTATATATTAACGAATGCTTAAGAGGATACCTTCATGACACTTTCTTAATTTAATATTATAAAATTTTTTATATTATTGATTTGTACCGTAATAATTTGTTAAATTTTATAATAATTATTTAAAAAATGAGTTTAATCACTATATACCAATAATATTATTGTGAAATTATGATTGAATGATGATATAAAATTATTTTACACAATACATAAACTTTTTTTCTTTAGAAATTAGAACTAAGATAATTTTCAAATAAAAAAATTATAATCATACTTTTTTATAATTTCTTTTTATCAAATAAAATAACTATTTTTTTTACACATTTTTTAGTATAAGTACCCTGTATTGGAGTTTGAAAAATATAGAAACAATCCAATCTAATTTATCCACAAACAATTGCATACATAATTACTGTTTTTTTAGAAGAACATAATTACTGTCTTAAACACATGTATTTATATTTTTATTTTATAGTATGAATTTTAATTAGAATGTAACAAAATTAATATATTGCTCACGTTATAATTAAAATACACAATTTAGCATTTTCAAAAACACACGCAATTCAGCATTCCAAAATAATCACAATGTACAATTCAATATAAAAAATATTTATTTCACTTATTTATACATTTTTATTAGAATTTAATTAGAATAATTGAGGGCGAACCCTGGTGCAGCGGTAAAGTTGTGCCTTGGTGACTTGTTGGTCATGGGTTCGAATCCGGAAACAGCCTCTTTGCATATGCAAGGGTAAGGCCGCGTACAACATCCCTCCCCCAACTTGAAGGGGGTTGATCTTGAGCTGCTTTGGGTAAATGAAGAAGTAGAAGTTGGTTGTTATCGTCAAAAAAAAATATTTTATTGTGAAATTTGCAAGGATTTTCTAGATTAACAATTATAGGAAATCAAAGATCTTCAAACCTATGATTCTCATAAATAATAAATAATAGATAAACAATGCGTACATTTCTCTATAATGATATTTCTCTCCGGTGCACTTTGATTTCTTAGGAAAGGAGAGAAACAAGATTTCACTCCCTTGATTATTCTTTCTGTCTCTCTCTACGTTTGTGATGACTAAAGATTAGAGAGAACATTTTTCTGTCAGGAAGGAAATTTTATTTCAAGTTAGTGGGTATTAACCCCTCTTATAACCACTACTCCCATCAAGTAACAATTATTTTTAGAAATTTCTCCTATTTAATCTAATTACAATTTAATCCTTAATTATTAATTATTTATTTATTAGTCCCTACATAAATCACATGTCTTTCACATGAGGCATTAATTCTAACATTCTCTCACTTGGCTCATGTGACCTTAACAAACATTATGTACTAAATAAATAAATATATTAAACTAACATAATGCGCATTAAAATGACTAAACCGTTCTATACATTGGGTACATCATAATTTCATGCTTAAGAATAGGAACCAATTCGAGTCATGACAGTTGTACATCACTTAATCAACATAGTCCCTTCTATCTACTACAAATTAGTATTCTCCTTAATATGACCATTAGATGTCTTTATTTAAGACAAAACTTGTTAACATTACTCTAACACAAACATGCATGAAAACATAGAGAACATGTAATCTGAAACATATCATAAATGAGCTTAGAGTGTCACTTAAATGCATAAGGTAAATTACACTTAATGATCATCAATAACAATAATGCACATACTTTCAACATGATCTATAAATGTCTTGGGCGATAATCCCTTATTCAAAGGGTCATTTATCATAAAGTTTGTACTAATATGTTCTATTAACACTCTTTGTTTCTGAACTTTGTCATTTACGACAAAGTACTTCAATTCCATATGCTTAGCACCCTTAGAGTACTTGTCATTCTTAGAGAAAATAATGTTGTGGAGTTATATCAATACATTTTCAGCGGCCTAGCAATACTGTCGACAATTCCAAGCCCTGAAATAAAGTTCCGCAAACAATTAGCCTGAATCGTAGCCTCAAAACATGCTACAAATTCAGCTTCCATGGTAGATGCAACAACAATTGATGCACATGGAATACTTAAGTCTATTTATATTTCATATAGATATACCACATAGTCATTTGAAATAACTGGTCTCGTTTATCTTTGAGACCTCCTTAATGCTACTTCTTGTGGTTCTTTCACAATAGGTTCATTATGTATCATGGGCTCATTATTGTGCTGCTCCTCTTCATTATTTTTTTGAACAACAACTAAAGGAGCAATCACCTTATTGTTAGAGGCATAAGCTACAAGGACTTGCACTCTAACTTCTTTAATTTCCACATCTTGTGGAACTGCACTCCCACCAATTTCATCATTTTCAATGAACCTTGCATTTCTAGTTTCGACAATTCTCATATTATGATCAGGACAATAAAAAATATACCCCTTTGATTTTTCTGGATAACCAATGAAATATCCACTGATTGTTCTTGCATCCAATTTTCTTTCTTGTGGATTATGAATCCTTATTTCTGCCTGGCAACCCTAAACAAGCAGGTGCCTTATACTAGGTGTCCTATTTGTCCACAGTTCAAAAAGTGTCTTTGGAGTTGTGTTACTAGGAACCCTATTCAACAAATACATGACATTTTTCAAGGCATACATCCACAAAGATACGAGTAAAGTTGAATTGATTAACATACTCCTAACCATATCCATTAAAGTTCTATTACGCCTTTCTGATACATCATTTTGTTGTGTTGTACCAGGCATTGTGTATTACACACAAATGCCACATTTTTGAAGGAATTTAGTAAATGGACCTCGATGTTGTCCAGTTTCACCGTATCTTCCGTAATACTCACCACCTCTATTAGACCTAATAACTTTCACCTTTCTGTCTAATTGTCTTTCTACTTCATTCAAGTAAATTTCTAAGGCATCCACTGTCTGAAATTTCTCATGTAGTAAGTAGACATAACCGTAACGTGAGTAGTCATCAATAAAGGTGATAAAGTATCTTTCCTTTCCGAAAGAATTAACTTTGAAAGGTCCATAAATATCAATATGCACAATTTCAAGAAGCTGAGTGCTTCTTGTAGCTCCTTTCTTTGTATGTTTTATTTGTTTTCCCTTAATACAATCCATACAAATATTTAGATCCGTAAAATCTAGATCAGGAAAAATTTCATTCTTTATTAATCTTTCCATCCTTTCTCTAGAAATGCGACCTAAATGTTTATGTCACAAGAAAACAGATCGTTCATTCACTAAACTACGTTTAGTGTGCCAACATTATGATACAAAGTTAAAACGGTTTCAACATACAAACCATCTAATTTCAATTTATATAAACCATCACAAAGAACACCAGTACCAATGAGATGATCATGCTTAAATAAACTTAAACATCCATTACCAAAATTAAAAGAGTATCCAGTAACATCGAGTTTAGATAATGAAACTAAATTCTTAGATAAACTAGGTACATAAAGAGTTTTCAGTAAATCTAAATGATGTTCCATGTTGAGTTTTAAACAATAAGTCTCGACTGCTTCCACTGGAGCTTTCACTCTATTTTCCATGAAGATGAACTTCTCATTTGAGCTTATGATTTGGATGGTAAGGAATCCCTGCATAGTGTTAGAAACATGAGTCATACATCTAGAATTAATCCACCATATATCATGGGAAACTTCAGTTAAGTTTGATTCAAAACATACATGAGCATTAAGCTCACCTTTCTTTTCAAACCAAGACTTACACTTTAGGCAATCCTTCTAGAAAT
The DNA here is from genome assembly GCF_000004515.6 of Glycine max. Taxonomy (NCBI): domain Eukaryota; kingdom Viridiplantae; phylum Streptophyta; class Magnoliopsida; order Fabales; family Fabaceae; genus Glycine; species Glycine max. The sequence goes on from NC_038245.2 coordinate 9,995,730, forward strand.
GTCCAGATTTCCCACAAAATTGACAATTATTGCCCTTTGATACCTTCTTCTGGATTTGCAAAGAGTCGTCATTGATCTTTAGTGACCCTTTGCCTTTATCATACTTCTTCATAAATTTTTTTTCAGCTCCTTGATTCCCTTGGTGGCTTACATAATGGACTGAGTGACTTCCTTGATTCTTAAGCCTTGTTTCTTCCTAAACTAATATATTGTGCAATTCATGCACATTCCATTTATCTTTCATGGTATTATAGCTCATTTGGAACGGGTCATACTCAAACGATAATGAGTTCAAAATAAACTGAACAAAGAAGTTCTCATTCATAGTCATTCCTAAGGTCTTTAGTCTTGTTGTAATGTTTGTCATCTCAATGACATGTTCATACATAGTACATGAACCATCAAATTTCATGGTGGTCAATGTACTCATTAATGTCCTAGCAATAGACTTATCAGTTGTTTGAAAGCGCTCTTCCACTAACCTCATAAACTTTTAACACTTTCAATTTTAGGGAGAGTTGTCTTAATACTGTCTGCAACAGTCATTCTCATCAACATTAGGCCGAGTCTCTTAGATCTTTCCCAATATTTATAATGGACTTTCTCTTCATTGCTACTAACATCAGTAATAGTAACAGACTTTTCTTCCAACATAGCAAGATCAAGATCCAAAACACCGAGGTGAAATTAGACTTGCTCATTCCAGTTAGAGAAGTTAACACCATTAAAATTGACACAAGTGATACATGAGAATTTAGTGAATTGGGAATATGTATTGCATAATAAAATTCACATAAGTGTTTTGAGACATAAAACACATGTCATACATATGATTAATTCAGATAACGGTCAATGCATATCGATGTTCTCCTTTGAGTGATACACCAACACACAACATACAAACATGACGATGCTAATAAATTTTTTAGCATTATTTGGCAATTAAGTATGCACCAATTAGTAGTACCTATTACCTTTGGGTATATAAATAAAACCAATGACACACACAAATCACTTACAATTATATTCATTAATTATAAGAACAACTAATCAACCTTTGGGCGATCCATAAATGCCTTATAACAATGAATTTCAATTACCCATAAACCAACAATCATATAATTTAGCATTCATTATTTTATGAGTAATTGGAATAATTATTAATTTGGAATTAAATAAACTTATAAATTTGGTCACTTTAGTGACTAACAAATTCATCATACATTTAATTCCAACTAAATATATGACCTGCACATACTTATTGCTATTAACAACTCATAGCCAATTTATTTATTTCATTCCAGGCCAAATAAGTACCATACATTCACATTATAACCAATAAAATAATAGAAATTCAATCATATTGAAGCAAATGTATATCATATACATATTTACTGCTACCGACAATTTTAAAGCATTTACGTTAATTTAATTACAGGGCATAAACTTTCAATCCTTTAATCACATTTAATAATAATATTCAGAAAAAAAAAATGAGCAAGTGGGTTGCAAATAATAATTCCAAAGAATTCACCCCTACGTACATACAGGCGCTCGTTGTTTTTTTTTTTTTTCAAAGAAAGGGAACAACAAAGGAAATAAAGAAACGTACACACAGGCACTGTTTTTCGTTCCAATGAAAAGGAACAACATTCATTGTTGCCCACTTTCTTTCTTTTTTCTCTAATATTATACTTTCTCGGAAAAAAATCAACAATCTCCCTTTTTATTTATTTACAAAATATCATATTTGTATCAAAAAAAATAAAATCCCTAAATTTCATAATTAGTGTTCATGCATAATTGGAAGAAAATAAATCATTCTTGGAGAATTATAAATTTCATAACACATGCTCTGATACCACATGTAAAATTTGTAAGGGTTCATAACACATGCTTTGATATCACATGTAAAATTTGTAAGAATTTCCTAGATTAACAATTATAAGAAATTAACATGATCTTGAAACCTATGATTCTCACAAATAATAGATAATAGATAAACAATGAGCGCCTTTCTCCATAATGACGTTTCTCTCCAGTGCACTTTGATTTCTTGGGAGAGGAGAGAAATAAGATTTGACTCCCTTGACTATTCTTTCTGTCTCTCTATACGTTTGTGATCGCTAGAGATTAGAGAGAACATTTTTTTGTTAGGAAAGTGATTTTATTTCACGTTAATGGGTATTAACTCCTTTTATACTCCCATCAAGTAGTAATTACCTTTAAAAACTTCTCCTATTTAACCCAATTACAATTTAGTCCTGAATTATTAATTATTTATTTATTAGTTCCTACATAAGTTATATATCTCTCACATGAGACATTAATTCTAACATCTATGACTTGAGTTCATTATGGGTGATGTCATTGTGTATCAAAAATGAAGGGTAGAGATGAGTTTCTAGAAGTAGCGGTGTTCAAAACAACTCCAAGAGTTATTTAGCGAAAATCTTAGTAATAAACAATAACTGAATGTAGTATTTGTTAGTAACACAAATCAAAATAAAAATATCTACTCTCTCTTGTATATATACTTGCACTTGTGTCATATAATGGTTCTAACTTAAAATAAAGGTTTACATAACTTGGTTTTGCACCATCAAGCTGGATGGGGCTTCATCCTTCTCCATTGAACTCCTTGTGTTTAGCATCTACTTTACTTCAAAGTGATTATTTTGAAAATGGTTTGTAAAAATATTTTTAAAGCAGAGTGTAACCCTCTTCTTGTGTTTCATTTTTTTTATAATGGTAATCTTTAATTGTTCATACTCTTATTTTTCCAGTAAGAGAATTCTTCCATGTAGACAAGTTTTATCTTCTTGTTTGGTTGTCACTTCTTCTATGTTATAGCATTTGTAAGTGAAGTTGTTATATTAAGATTGACATCCTATCAATTATTTTTATGGTTCTTTTTATGACATCTCCTTTCAAGGAGAAATTATTAGATACTTATGAATCATCACCTACTTGTGGTCTCAATCAATGTTTACATAAAACATTTAAATTTTACAATTTACAAAAGAAAATTAATAACACTAATTATGTGTTGTGTGAAAATTATATAAAACCATAATGGTCCGAGAACACCTGATAATTCTTCCCTTTTAGGTTAAGGACACAATTTTCAAAAAAATTTATTTGTATTTTTACTTTATTCATCTTCTTGTAGCCTATCAAAGGAATTAGTCTTAAATTGCTTCCTGACCTTGAAACAACAGACTCTATTCAAAGTTTTAGCATGGTAAAATGCATAAATGTTTTGCTTAGTAGACACTGCTTTGATAAGCATGTAAGGATTTTGCATACTTAGTTTTCGTAAAATTTCATTAGTCTTAATGTTATTTATCAAAATTTTGAGGTACCAACTGATTTGACTCTAAAAGAGAAGATTATTTTCTATTAGCTATACTTAAAAATTTATGAAAATTAACTCGTTAATGAAACAATACATATCAGTTGTCAAAGATAAATTTTTATGAATATAGTTTAACTATGTTAATACTATTTAAGAAGCTAAATTTGGCAGAAAAAAAACTAAACTTTTTAATAAAAAATAATTCTTAGTTAAAAAAAGGGAAGGAATTGAAACCTAACACTAAAATAATCATGATTGGCTCATTATTTTTCCAACCTTAATGGTAAAGTATACAGATGGGAGTTTTACGGGAAGTTTTCCACTGTACTCTTTAGATAACACTTTGTATGTTCAACATTAATAACATACGGGAACTAACTTTTTAATATAAAACTTAACACTAAAAATACTTATCGTCTCTAACAAAACTTATCTTCAATAAAAAAAAATACCTATCGTCTCTAACAAAACTAAAAATAAAACTTGTATGTGAAAGCGACGTAGAAATTATTTCTTATGTAAAACCTTAACAAGAGTAACAGAAACAAAATAATGTACAAAATAACTTTTTCTCCTCACTAACAAGTTTTCTTTTCATGTAAATATATTCAGATTATGTTAACACTATATTATTGACATATAAAAAAGACTTTAATTTTGATAGTATTATATAGATCATTAAAATACCTTCATGTGTATTATCACATTGGTGATTAATTTTCTACGGGAAATGTAATTTTTTTTTACTTCAATTTACCCTTTCTTCTGTCCCACAGATCTCTTTTGCAATTTACAAAAAAAATGAAGTAGGTTTAAATCCCCCAGTTCCACTAATTTAAATTTTGGCCTCCAATTTTTGTTTAATTTTATTCCTGTGCTTCACTTGTTTGCATTTTTATCCCTTATTTATCCATATAATTCAACTCATTAAAATATGGTTTAAAGAGGAACCAAAACAATACTATAAAATTAATCGGTCCTATACTAGAGGAAAAAAAATGTAGGAAACAAACTATACGATTGTTTAGTTTTTAACTATACGAAAAGGTACTTCAATTTTTAAAATATTTTTTAACATAGTTTAAAACTATATTAATGTTACAATAGCACATTTAACAATACAACTTTTTATTTATATAACAGATGGACAGTATCATTGCCTAATGCTTACTTACCATTTCAGCACAATCAAATGCACCTCCTCCACCATTGAATTATTATTTGATTAGGGCAAATATCATGTCAACACTTCTCCGTTCTTGACACCGGTTCTAACCATAACACTTTCAAAGGTGTATATTTGTCTTTATTCTATTGCGAAGGTTTTGTTGTTCATGAAAAACTAAAAAGAAATCCTCAAATGAAGGTAGGTACTTCTTGTAACTTGTAAGAGAACCGCAAATATACACTTGAATAGAACACACAAATCGGTAATATCACCATAGATTTCACGAATCATGTACATATTGATGCATCGATAGCCATGGCTGAAGAAGCAAAGGGATAGATAGATTGGGGTGGGGGGGACAAAACTTAATTCATTCGCTAAATCATATATATTTTCGACTTAACATTACAATTATGGAGACAAACCAAGAATTTGAATATCGACATCGACTGCTACAAAACTTGTTAAATGACCAACCACGGCTGCACAATGCTCAGAAATGATACATTACCTTGTATATCTACCACAGACCAACCAAAGGCCTGAAAAAAAAAAAGAGAAAATGGAATTCAGATTCTGTCAATGAAAGCTAAGGAACACTTGTGTATAATGCTCTCATCACAACAAAATATTTAATCCCCCGTTCATATTTTACAAACAATCTACTTGAGGCTTTCTGTCAGATATTTAACACTGCAAGAAGAGTAGATCACATGATTTTTAAGCCTGTGAAAAGTGGTAAATAGATCAAGGACATTGGAAGAAGTTATTAATAGAGATCTTAGGTGAATAATATTTCGATGAATTTGGTTTTTAACTAAGCCTAATAGTATCATGATTCATGTAGCTGATCTCACCTAATGGGATAAGACTGTTGTTATTTGTTTCTGTTTTCATTCTTATCTGCCGAAACAAAAACTAATCAAAAGTCTACTACCTACCCTATCATACCAGCCAGTTAGACTTCATGCAAGCGACATTAATATAGTCAACTGATTCCCAACCTAGTACCTGAGAAAATATTTAGAGGTTCCTGTGTGCATATCCTATAATTTTCATTAATTTTGATTAGTTATCATTTAAGCATGTCCACCTAACTATTTGCTACACGGAACATTAACTTAAAATTTGGCATACTATTCTTTTAAGAAAAATTATATTATCATGGCAACAGTGATGAATCATTCACCTCAAAGTGAAATAACATAAATTCAGGCAAGCCACAGACCCCCTATTTTTTTGGTATAACAATGGTAATAGGTTTGAACCGATGACCTCATCTAAATCAACTTAAGCCCCTCACCACTAGCCTGATCCTAGTGGCTTTCCTGGGTCCCTATTTGAAATTAAAATGATTAAGATAACAAGAATTCTTGTGTGTAAGCTAAGAACAAAAAGTAGCAAAAATATTACCTCAATTTAGTGTTACACGAAAATGCAGAGTGAAGAAGGTTTAAATCACCCCCATATCTTCCAAAGTATGTTAGCCTTCCCACGGAAGGAATTGAATTGCTACTTTACAATACAGTTTACTGAACAGCATCATTTCCAAATCTTTTCACCAAGAATTCATCCAGCTGACCCCAGTTTGGGGTATCAGATTTACTCAAATCACCCAATGGCAATAATCGTATGCATTGAAGAATATGTTTGACATCTCGATATAGCCTAGCAAGTGGGGAAAATTTAAGACATGAAAACAGTGTCACTGCATTTTCTAAACTGCCTTAAAAATTTATTTCTTCATAATATAACTTCACAAAAGTAAATACCTATTCTGTGCTTGAGGAGTGCTTATATCAAATCTTGAAAATGCTTCAGAAATTTGTGAGTGAAATATAACGACCACTTGACTGAAAAATAACAAACGTGAGAAGTGAGTTGTAGGTATTCATGTGATGTTAAGCATTATACAATCAATTTTCTTTCTAAGCAGAAAGTAGTGTTTCTTTCTTTCCTTTTAAATGGGAAAATAAAAGAATTTTATTTCATAATTCACCACAGAAAATAATGTAGATCTAAGAAATTTAACAGTATAACAATAGTAATAAATATTTTGTAATTCTCTCAATTTAGAAATGAAAAATTATCCCTGCCTCCTTTTCCCTCCAAACTCTATCCAAAACATACCCTAATTGGTTATTTAATTAATAGTAAATCAGGATTACCCACTTCATGATCTTTAGATATAATATGTCAACCATAGAAAAGAAAATATTACTTCATTAGACACCAGAAATCAGACAGTGAATAACAACAGAGACACCAACAAATCTCCACCATTAAAAGAACCATTTATCGGTTGGAAAACTAATTTAAAACTCAAAGCTACTACACTACTTTTTGCAAAACTAGGTTTCTTATCAACTAATTATAGATAAGGCCTAGCAGAAAGAAAATAATCAGTCACCTTTTGTTACGTACTATTAGAATGAATGTATAAAAATAATTGTTACAAACAGTTATTGCAGGACAGTTAGGACAATTAGTATAAGCTAACTACTTTTCTTTCACTAACAGAATTCTGTCAGTTAGTTGTTAGTTAGTTTGATAGAATTCTGTTAGTTAGTTGTTAGTTAGTTTGTGATTAGCTTCTAGGTCTAGAGGTTTATAAATACCTCCTTTGTAACTGCATTAAAAACTAACCTTTTCAGAATCAATAATATCTGTTTTTCCTTTTTCTGTTCTCAATGTTTTCTCTTATTCTCTCTGTTCTCTTAGTTCTCTAAATCTGATGTGGTATCAGAGCTTGTTTCTTCGTAAAAGCTCTTCTCTTCAGTTTATCGAGCTGCACCTTCACATCCATGGCTTCCGCATCTCAAGGTTCAGTTTGCATTCATTTCCGACATCGATAGCTGAGAAATTGGATGATTCCAACTATCTACACTGGCGACAACACGTCGAACCAGTCATTAAATTGCATAAGCTGCAGAGGTTTCTGGTTAATCCAGTCATTCCGCCTCAATTTCCCACAGAAGATGATCAAATCATGGATCGCGTTAATCCTGAATACAAAGCCTGGGAAGTGCAGGACCAAACGTTGCTTGTTTGGCTTCAGTCGATACTCTCAAAGTCTGTCCTTTCTCACGTGCTAGGCTCAAATCACTTCTATCATGTATGGGAGAAGATTCACGAGCATTTCAGCCTTCATACCAAGTCTAGGGCACGACAATTACGGACCGTGATGCATGCTGTCTCACTCGAAGGGAAAACAATGGATGAGTACCTTCACAAAATCAAAGGCTAAGTCGACGAGCTTGCTGGTGTTGGAGTTCCGATACGGCATAAGGAGCATGTTGATGCTATTCTTGAAGGTTTACCTTCGGATTATGCACCAGTTGTTTTTGTGATTGAAAGCAAGAAACGTACGCCACCAATTGCAGAGATTGAGGCTCTGCTTTATGGCCACGAAACTCGCATTGTTTGGTACAATCGAGACACTCAGATGCTTGCATCTCCATCCCTAAATTACACTCAAGGTTATTCGTATGGAAGCTCATATAAAGATAATGATTTTGCTGGCTCTAGAAGAGGTTATGGTTGTGAATATATGTATACATGATTTTGATGATGTCAAAAGAAGAATCAAACAAGGCTCATTTTGCTTCAAGATTAATACAAGATTGTTTCAACAAACAAAGCCTTGATTCAAGATTTCTTCAAGATCAAGCCTTGCCTCACAATGAAAGGTTTCAAGTCATTCAAGGCACATGTAATTGATTACCAATACATGTAATCGATTACCAATGGTTTGAAAGTGTGTAATCGATTACACATCATATGTAATCGATTACCAGAGACTCTGAACGTTGGGAATTCAAATTTTAAATGGAGGGTCACAACTGTTCAAGAAAAACAACTGTGTAATCGATTACACTAATTCTGTAATCGATTACCAGAGAGGATTTTCAAGGAATATCGCCAACAGTCACATCTTTTCATTAGATTTGTGAATGACCATCAAAGGCCTATAAATAGGTGACTTGGACACGAATTTTATGAAGAGAGTTTTGCTTGGCAAAAATGTCTTATCCTCTCAAAAGACAATGAGAGAGATTCCAAAAGAACTTCATTGTCAAATGCTCTCTCAAAAGAAATCCTTGGCCAAACACTTGCAAAATCTATAAGGATTCCTACATGATCTTTATTGTAATATTCTTCTCTTGAAGAGAGAATTCTTCTTCCATTCTTCTTATTCAATGAGATTGGTTAAGAGACTGTGAGTCTCTTGTTGTAAAGGATTCCTGAACACAAGGGATGGGTTGTCCCTGTGTGGTTCAAACTTTGTAATGGATTTTACAAAGATAGTGAAAATCTCAAGTGAGTTGCTTGAGTACTGGATGTAGGCACGGGAAGTGGCCGAACCAGTATAAAAATGTGTTTGCATTCTCTCTTCCCTTATCTCATTTATGTTATTGCAATCAATTTTGCCTTGCATGTTTATAGAACATTATTAAATTGATTGTTGTTGCTTCTTCTGCATTCTAAGCCTATCCCTCTTAAGATTATTGAGGCCACAAGGTCCAACAATGGTAGAAGTAATGATGGTCGTAATACTTCGTTTGATCGAGGTGGTGGTCGCGGTGGTTCTGGAAGAGGCCATGGTGGAGGCAGATTTGCTAACTTCCAGTGTCAAATCTGCCTCAAGTATGGTCATACTGCTAATGTGTGCCACTTTTGTTCTGATATGAATTTTCAAACCTCATGAGTCACTCACCTTTGTTGATCCAACTACACTCCAACAATTCCTTATTCGATTGCCATGGGTAGGACCTCAAACACTTGGGTTAATCCTAACTCTAAACTAGTTACTCAGTCCTCCAGCCAGCCTAGTGTGATGCTTACCAATTCGACACCTCAGGATAATGGTCAAGCTAGCTCAACATGGATTCCAGATTCTAGAGCTAGTTTTCATGTAACTGTGAATCACAACATATCAAACAATTGTCACATTTTGATGGACCTGATTAAATCTTTATAGGAAATGGTGAAGGTTTGAGTATTTTCAACACTCGTACTTTATCATTTTCGTCTCCTAATGACTCTTATAATAAATTGTTACATGTTCCTTCCATTTCCAAAAATTTGCTAAGTGTCAGTCAGTTTGCTAAAGATAATGTTGTTTTCTTTGAATTTCACCCTCACTTATGCCTTGTCAAATCACAAGGGACCAATAAAGTGGTCCTTCAAGGTGTTGTGGGTGCTGATGGTCTCTATTCTTTTCATAACATCAAACTCTAGGATCACAGACCTCAGCTGTTATCAACAATATCTTCTACTGCTAATAAAGAGTCTACTGTTACATCTAGTTCTGGTTTTTCATCTCCTAGCACTGTTAACCTTTGGCATGCTAGGTTAGGACACCTTAATAGTCATGTACTAAAACTTGTTCTTGATCAATGTAACATTTCATCATCTAATAAAGTGATTTCAGATTTTTGTGCCTCCTGTTGTGTGGGAAAATCTCATAGGCTGTCTTCCCATGCTTTCACTTCAGTTTATTCTCCTTTAGAACTTGTCTTCACAGATTTATGGGGGCCTTCTCATTTAACCTACTTTGGTTTCAAATATTATGTATCATTTATTGATGCCTTTTCGTGATTTACTTGGATATTTCCTATTAAAACCAAAGCTGAAACAATGTCTGTTTTCCAAACATTCAAGTTATCAACTGAACTTCAACTTAACACTAAAATAAAAAGTGTTCAATCTGATTGGGGTGGTGAATATAGACCCTTCTCTGCTTTATTAGTTATCTATGGCATTTCGCATAGGTTAATCTGCCCACACACTCATCATCAAAATGGTGTAGTTGAAAGGAAGCATAGGCATATAGTTGATCTAGGACTCACATTACTTCATCATGCAACTCTACCTCTACAGTTTTGGGATTATGTTTTTGTCACTGTAGTCTATTTGATTAATAGGTTTTCATATTTAGATCTGTTTTCCTCTTCCTCCAGTTCAACACAGAATATTACTTCCTATTTCAGCCTCAATCCTGACCTATCTTCTCCTGTTTCAGCCTCTACACCTTCAGTTTCCCAAATACCTTCCACCAACTCCCTTTCAGCTCCATCCGTTCCTCTTGGTTTCTCTCCTACTGCCTTAAATCAAACCTCATCTGAATCCACCTCCCCTCATCCTCAATCATCCAATATAGTGTCATCTAGTGAATCTATACCAACTGCACCTTTCCCACTCATCCTCAATCATCAAATACTATGGCTCATAGTGAATCTGTGTCTGCATCAACTCTAGTTCCCATTAGCACTCATCCTATGCAAACTAGGTCTAAATCTGGAATACACAATCCGAGGCTGCATCCTTCATTATTTCTTACTCATTCTGAACCTAAAAGTAAAGCAGGCCTTGGAAAGTTCAGAATGGTTTGCAGCTATACAAGAGGAGTATAATGCTCTAATGAGGAACAAAACTTGGGATTTAGTTCCATTACCAGTTGGTAGACAAGCTATTGGATGCAAGTGGGTCTTTAGAATAAAAGAAAATGCTGAAGGTTCAATTAACAGGTACAAAGCTAGACTAGTTGCTAAGGGATTTCATCAAGTTCATGGCATTGATTTTCATGAAACATTTTCTCTTGTGGTAAAACCAGTTACAATTAGAGTAGTTCTAACTCTTGCTCTCTCACAAGGCTGGGACTTATTTCAGCTTGATGTCAACAATGCATTTCTAAATGGATTACTTGAGGAGACTGTCTATATGACTCAACCTGCAGGTTTTGAAGTTGAAGGAAAATCCTTGGTTTGTAAACTTAACAAGGCTCTCTATGGGTTAAAGCAAGCTCCAAGGCAGTGGTTTGACAGGTTAAGGTCAACACTAATACAGATTGGGTTTGTAGGAAGCAAATGTGATCCCTCTTAGTTCATTTATACACATCAACAGCACACTGTCTGTATTCTAGTTTATGTAGATGATATCATCATCACAGGAAGTTCTAACTCTCTCATTCAACAGTTAACTTTGAGATTGAATACAGCCTTTTCTCTCAAACAGCTAGGTCACTTAGACTATTTCTTGGGGTCAGTGTTGTCAAATAGCAGTTATGGTGGCGCCATGGCGTGGCGGATTTTTGAAAATATACCACCAAATAGCGGTGGCGTTGCGGGTTTCAAATGGCGGCACCATGGCGGCCGCCATAGGTTTAACAGTGGTGGCGGAATGGCGGAAGAAACATTTTTTTTTTTTGAAAATTTTCCAAAAATGACAAATTGGCTCATCTTGGGCTGACCTGACCCAACCTTAAACCCTGGGTTTGGAATCCTAAATGAGATGAGCAGCACGACACACACAAGCACCACACGAGTTGTCTCACCTCGAAATCGTGAGTTCCCCCATTCGCAACAGCGACGACAATGGACGATGACGGCGACGCGAAGGTGACAAGTTCTCTTTTCCGTTTTTTGTTTTTCTGGTTCTATTTTTTTTTTTTTTTTACTTGTTCAGCCCTCTTCTACTATCTACAATGATTGAACCTTCATCTATTCTAAGTTTGACACTCCTTTTTATTTTTTGGTTATGTTTTTTTTTTAATTGTTCATCCCTCTTCTACTAATTACAATGGCTAAACCATCATCTAATGCTGCAACAAGGAAAAATAGGACAAACCCTAGTTGGAAGTATTGTCATCCACTTGTGGAAGGGGATACAAATACTGTTGTTTGTAATTACTGTGGAAAAATCACAAAGGGAGGAACAACGAGAGCCAATTGGTTGGGAAGTCAGGTAACATTGCATCTTGCAAGAAAACTCCACCAAATGTAGTTGAAGAGCTCAAGGGATATATGACTAACAAAAAAATTGGGACCACTTACAGTAGTACTGGTAATGGTAATGTGCCAAATATAAGAGATTTTGAATTTGGTGAACCAATTGGATGTGATGAAAGTGAAGATGAGTTTGAGGACTCTTGCAATGCTACTGCTTTGGCCGCAAAGACAAAGTGTGAGACTAAAAAAGGACCAATGGACAGGTTTTGTAAGAATCCAAAAACTGCAATCAATCGGAGAAAAATGGAAATGTTGAGGCAAAGGAACATAAGAGAGTTAATGGATAAGAATGAAGTCTTGAAGGTGCATCAATATATTGCTCGCTTTTGGTACCAAGCTGGTTTGCCATTCAACCTCATTAAATTGAAAAGCTTTGAGAATATGGTTGCAGCCATTGGTCAATATGGGCCACATTTGCCCATTCCAAGCTATCATGGGGACAAAACCGGATGCTTCAGGCGGATATTGACCAGCGGACCCAAACCACTGGGCGTCTGGTTTGGCCTGCTGCTGACAGGCATGACGTGGACCAATTGGATTGCGACAACAACCCAGAGGAGATCGACGACTTCCAGGCCCCCAACAACGGTCATTTGATCCAGGAAAGGGAAGTATTAATTGCCTCACCCCACACTGGGTTTTGTGAAGACATACAAAAGGAAAAAGGCATCGTAGAGCAGAGGGAAACAGATATCGAGGTGGCAGAAAGGGAGAAGCAGAGAGAAACAGCCTCTGAGGTGGCAAATATGAACCAGAAGAAGAAAGAGGGTCAACGGTTTTGCTTGGAGACTCCTCCTTTATCCGTAGGCCCTTTATTTCAAAAAGAAGGGAGGGAGTTGGGCCAGCAAACAACAGGCCCAACTACATCTGCTCTGAAATTTTATATTAGAAGAAAAGGAACTAAGGAGATTAATGTAGAGGCCCAATCGGCTCTGGATCCTCCCATAAAAATAAGTTCCCAGACTTATGAAGCTCCTCTTGTAGATTTCAGCAGGGACCCGAGTACCAGCATATGTAATCAGGATTTTCTGGAAAAACAGATGGATTTAGTTAGTGATATGGGCCTCACTTATGGTCAGGAAACTCAAAAGGTTAGAGACCTGATGATCCAGTTGGAGCAGAGAGATAAAGTTGTGGCAGTTGAGAGGGGTATCATGAAACATCACTCATGATTATCCTTTCATACAATTGCAGAGGGTTGGGAAGAGGGATCAAATGGAGTGCTATAAGGAGACTTAATCTAATTCACAAGATTGATCTTGTTTGTATTCAGGAAACAAAAAGGGAGATTTTTGATAAATTCATCTGTCAGTCAATGTGGGGGGATTCCACTGTCTCTTGGGACAGTGTACCCTCTGTTCAGGCAGCTGGAGGTCTTCTATGTTTATGGAACAATTCAATTTTCCAAGTGGAAAGGAGAATTAAAGGTCATAGCTTTCTTTTTTTAGATGGTATATGGGTTGCTGAAAACCAGAGACTTCACATAGTCAATGTGTATGCTCCTTGTGATCTCCCTGGGAAGAGAATTTTGTGGGAAGAATTAAGACAGCTGAAGGTGGCCAATCCAAATGGTGTTTGGTGCTTCCTTGGAGATTTTAATAGCATAAGGAGCCACGAGGAGCGTATTGGATCATCTCAAAGGGGGGCTGATAATTCTGACATTTCAGAATTTAATGACTGGATTTCAGATATGGATCTTCATGAAATCAGAGGTTTTGGTGGAAGCTTCACTTGGTTCAGGCCTAATGGTTCCGTCAAGAGCAGACTTGACAGATTCCTAGTGTCAGATCAATGGCTAGTCATATGGCCTGACACATCCCAACATGTTCTTCACAGAGATTACTCTGACCATTGCCCGGTAATTTTGAAAACTAAACTGGTTGATTGGGGTCCTAAGCCCTTTAGGGTGCTGGACTTATGGCTCAATCAAAAAGGATATCAAAAGCTGGTGCAGGAGTCTTGGTCTAAGGACCAGCAGGGTGGATGGGGGGGCATTGTCCTTAAAAACAAGCTGAGAAATCTTAAAAATACCATCAAACAATGGAGTAAAGCTAATGCTGATATCAATGCTAATAGAATCCAGAGTTTGAGACAGAAGCTTAATGACTTGGAAACTACAGCTGGTGATAGAGCTTTATCTCAAGAGGAGGCCAAAGTCAAGATTCTACTGCAACAAGAGCTGTGGGAGGCTTCAAATGCTTATGAATCTCTGCTGAGACAAAAATCTAGAGATAAATGGATTAAGGAAGGAGATAGTAATACAGCTTATTTTCACAAAGCTATAAATGTTAGAAGAAATTATAATGCTCTCCAGGGTCTTTTCATTGATGGGAATTGGGTTCAACAGCCAGATCGTATTAAGAATGAAGCTTTTAATTTTTTCCTTCATAGATTTTCTGAAGATAAGAGGTTCAGACCCACCCTTGATGGGGTTTTCTTCCAGTCCATTGATCAGAATCAAAGAGAGGGACTCATTGCCCCTTTTTCTGATCAAGAGATTAAAGATGCTGTTTGGAGTTGTGGTGGAGATAAATGCCCGGGTCCCGATGGTTTTAATTTCAACTTTATTAAGGCTTTTTGGAAGATTCTGAGACCTGAATTCAGGAGATTTGTGGATGAGTTCCACTGCCATGGAAGCTTTCCTAGAGGCAGCAATGCTTCCTTCATGGCCCTTATCCCTAAATCAAATCATCCTCAATCCTTAAATGACTACAGGCCTATTTCTCTCATCGGCTGCATGTACAAAGTCATATCCAAGCTTTTGGCAAACAGGTTGAGGACTGTTATTTCGGGAATTGTTGATGAAAGGCAATCAGCCTTCATAAAGGATAGACATATCCTTCATGGAATTCTGATCCTTAATGAAGTGGTGGAGGAAGCTATGAAGACAAAGCAGCCAGTTATGGTTTTTAAAGTGGATTTTGAAAAGGCCTATGATACAGTATCTTGGTCTTTCTTGGACTACATGCTGTCAAGACTAGGCTTCTGTACTAAATGGAGACAATGGATTGCTGCCTGCCTTCAATCAGCATCTATTTCCATTTTAGTTAATGGTAGTCCGACTAAAGAATTCGCTCCTACTCGAGGTCTGAGACAAGGGGACCCTCTAGCCCCTTTGTTGTTTAACTTAGTGGGGGAAGGTCTCACTGGAATGATGAGACAGGCCATTGAGAAAAATCTGTACCGAAGCTACCTGGTTGGAAAACAAAAAGAGCCTATTAATATTCTCCAATATGCTGATGATACTGTCTTCATTGGCCAAGCTTCCTTGGAAAATGTTATTGTTTTGAAGGCAATGCTTAGAGGCTTTGAGATGGCCTCTGGTCTGAAAATCAACTATGCTAAGAGTCAATTCGGAATCTTTGGAGATTATGTTAATTGGGCTCAAGATGCTGCTCACTTTCTGAACTGTAGGCAGATGGGGATTCCCTTCCACTACCTGGGCATCCCCATTGGAGTCAGATCCTCAAATCAGGTGGTATGGGAGCCTTTGATCAGCAAATTTGAAGCTAAACTCACTAAATGGAACCAGAAAAGCTTATCTATGGCTGGCAGGGTCACTTTGATAAATTCTGTTTTGAATGCTTTACCAATCTACCTATTATCCTTCTTTAAGTTACCCCAAAGAATAGCTGATAGAAAGGTTTCTCTGCAAAGGAATTTTATGTGGGGTGGGGGGCATGATCAAAAGAAGATCCTTTGGGTCAAATGGGATGAAATTTGTCTCCACAAGAAGGAAGGCGGTTTGGGAATCAAAAATCTGATCAAATTTAATGCTGCTCTCATGGGAAGATGGATCTGGGAATTACATTCTAAGCAGAACCAGTTCTGGGTCAGGGTTATAAATTCAAAGTATGGGGGATGGCCAGCCTTGCAGAATGGCAGAGTTCATTGCTGGGACTCTCATTGGTGGAGAGACCTCAGGAAGCTATATCAGCACAATGACTTCAACATTATTCATCAAAATCTGGTTTGGAAGGCAGGTTGTGGGGATAAAATTCGATTTTGGAAAGACAATTGGCTGGGAGAGGGCTGCAGTCTGGATCATAAATACCCTCAGCTCTTTACCATTAGTAAGCAGCAGAATGAACTTATCTCAACCATGGGTAGCTTCCACCAGAATATTTGGAGATGGAATTTGAAGTGGAGGAGACACCTATTCGAACATGAGGAGGGAGTAGCTGTGGCTTTCATGGATGAGATTAGTGCTTATCCTATCCAGTGTCACTTGAAAGATACAGTTCTGTGGAAAGCTGAACCTACTGGATTATACTCTACTAGGTCAGCTTATAGACTCCTATCAAATCAGAATACATCTGTCTTAGATGGGAGGAACTTTCAGATTATTTGGAGTTTAAAAATTCCCCCAAAGGCTGCCATTTTCACTTGGAGGCTTATTAAGGATAGGCTCCCTACTAGAGTTAATCTTCAAAGAAGAAACGTGGGTCTGCAGGAATCTTTTTGCCCTCTTTGCCTGAGGAGCAGGAGGAGGCAGGCCATCTTTTCTTTCACTGCACCCAAACTATTGCTCTGTGGTGGGAAACCTTGAGATGGATTCAGGCTATTGGAGCTTTCCCTATTTCTCCAGCAAGTCATTTCAGGTTATTTTGTGAAGGTTTTGTTGTAGGGAGAAACCACACTAGATGGTGTGGGTGGTGGATTGCACTAACTTTTGCTATTTGGAAGCATAGGAACTTACTGATTTTTCAGGGTATTCCTTTTGTATCTTCCAAGGTGATGGATGATGCCTTATTCTTAGCCTGGTCCTGGTACAAAGCTAGGGATAAAGATCTAAATATTCCTTTTAACCATTGGTCTTCCAACCTTATGGAGGCCTTTGGTTAACTTGGGTCTTTAGCTGTTGGTGGGGTTTTGAGATGGGTTTATCCATGTTTTTTGGGAGGCTGGCAGCATAGCTGCTGTTGTATTTTTATTTAGTACTTCTGGTACTAATGTTTCATATTAATAATATTATATACTTTCTGCCTTCCAAAAAAAATGATATCAGAGTTCCACTCTTGAAGAAGGAAGTTGAATACACTAAAAATTTGATGAAAGGCCCTAGGGAGCAATGAGTCAAGTATAATTGTACTATTATGTCTAATGCATGGACTGATCGGAAACAAAGATGCATCATTAATTTTTTGCTTAACTCTCAAGCTGGTACAATGTTTTTGAAGTCTATTGATGGCTCTGATTTTGTGAAGACAGGTGAAAAGCTTTTTGAGTTGCTTGATGCTATTGTGGAGGAAGTTGGAGAAGAGAACGTTGTTTAAGTTGTAACTGATAATGGGAGCAACTATGTTTTAGCGGGTAAGTTGTTAGAAGACAAAAGGAAACATATTTATTAGACTCCTTGTGCATCCCATTGTATTGATTTGAGGCTTGAAGACATTGGGAAGCTTCCCTTGATAAGGAAGACAATTAGAAGGGCAATTAATCTAGTTGGGTTCATCTATGCCCATTCTAGTACCTTAAGCTTGTTGAGAAATCGTACAAACAAGAGGAAATTGGTGAGACATGCTATTACTTGATTTGCCACTTCTTATCTAACCTTAGAAAGGCTCCACAAAGAGAAAGCTAATATTATAAAGATGTTTATTTCTGATGAATGGATCTTAAACAAGTTATCTAAGGAGCCTAAGGGGAAAGAAGCTGCAAAGGTAGTGCTCATGCCTTCTTTTGGAATAGTGTGGTTTACACTCTTAAAGTCATGGCTCCACTTGTCACAGTGCTTCGTCTTATGGGTGATGAAAGGAAACCAGCCATGGGCTATATTTATGAAGCAATGGACAAGACAAAAGCAACAATTATCAAGTCTTTCAACAACAACGAAAGCAAGTACAAAGATGTGTTTGCAATCATTGATAAAAGATGAAATTGTCAGCTTCATAGGCCATTGCATGCAGCTGCCCACTTCTTAAATCCAGAGTTCTTTTATGACAACATCGATTTGGAGTTTGATTTTGAGGTCACCAATGGATTGTTTGATTGCATTAAGAAGTTGGTTCTACAATTTGATGTGCAACAGAAAATTCTAACCGAGTTGCATCTTTACAAGTTTGGTGCTGAACACTTTGGTTCTGAGTTTGCAATGGCTCAAAGGAAAATCCATTCTCCTAGTAAGAAACTTTTATCAAATGACAAATACTATACTATTTTTTTTTTACGTATTAATGTTACAATTCAGAATTCTAAGTTATGCTCTTGGTTGGTATTATAGCATATTGGTGACGAATGTTTGGGTCACAAACTCCAAATTTGCAAAAGCTAGCTATTAAAATTGAGTTTGACTTGCAATGCTTCAGGATGTGAAAGAAATTGGAATGTATTTGAGTAAGTAATTGTGACAAAACTCTAACTATGCTTTTTATTTAATTTTGATGGTCAAGTTTTATTTGGAGTGTATTTGAGATTGAGATCAAGATTTATTTGTTATGTTGTAGATTCATTTCAAAAAAAGAAATAGGCTTGAGCACAAGAAGTTGCATGATTTGGTGTTTGTCAAATACAACCAATAATTGAAGCAAAAATATAATGCAAGAGAAGAAATTGATCCAATTTCTCGTAACGATATTGATGTGTGCAATGAATGGCTCGTGGGAGAGATGGATGAAGATGATGATAATGATGTTGGAAATGATTTGGTATTTGAAGATGATGATGCACTAAATTGGACAACTGTGTATGAGGCTTCGGGGGTTGGAGAGCGTAGGATGTATACTAGGAGGAAAAAAAGGGAAAGAAAGCAACCAACAAGTGCTGGTATTACTCCTACTGCTGCTGCTGCCCACACATCTAAAAAACAGGCAATGATTGTTGGATCTTCATCAAGGAAGCAAAAAGCAGTCCAAGAAAATGATGAGGATCTAGAGTTTGAGGATATTGAACTTGAATCTGAAGAAGAAGAAGAAATCATGATTAATTTTGAGGCGTCTGATGGAGAAGAGGGAGAGGGAGATGCTCCACTATCTTATGATAACAATGAAGAGGATTATGTTGGGATTGGAGATGATTAGAGCCTCAACCTTTACTTTGCACTTTGCATTATGCTTTTATCATTTTGTTATTTTGAACTCTTGAATGAGTTTATTTGGTATTGGTTATTGTGTGAACTCATGAAACTTTTTTAGTTTATTTGAATGCAATCCATTGTTTTATTAATATATATAGTGGGATAAGGCGTTGTTGTTGTTGTTGTTGTATATATATATATATATATATAAATTTGTCCGTCATTTGCCACTACACCATCCGCAATATTTTTATGGCGGATTTTTGGCTTTCCGCCATGAACCGCCATCTGCCATTAACAACATTGCTTGGGGCTGGAGATTAAGTATCTCCCTAACAAGTCTATTTTGATGTCTCAAAGCAAGTATGTTAGAGATCTACTTCATAAAACTCAAATGGCTGAGGCACACTCTATCTCTACTCCTATGGTTACAAACTGTAAATTGTCCAAACATGGAGCTGATTTATTTCATGATCCAACTCTCTATAGGTCAGTAGTGGGTGCCCTGCAGTATGCTACCCTTACTAGACCTGAGATTAGTTATGTTGTTAATAAGGTTTGTCAGTATATGGCTAATCCATTGGATTCTCATTGGGTTGTGGTCAAAAGGATATTAAGATATCTCAAGGGTACTATATTTCATGGTTTATTCCTTCAACCTGCTTCTGTTTCAAAACATATGGCACTCTATGCTTTCTATGATGCTGATTGGGCATCAGATATTGATGACAGACGTTCCACATCAAGAGCAGCTATCTTTCTTGGCTCAAACTTGATATCCTGGTGGTCCAGGAAGCAGAAAGTCATGGCATGGTCCAGCACTGAAGTTGAATATCGAAGCTTGGCCCAAACATTTACTGAATTAACCTGGATTTGAACCCTTCTAACAGAATTACATGTTTCTTTTCAAACTCCTGTGATGATCAAAGTGCAGTGTCCATAACTCACAATCCAGTGTTCCATAGTAGAACAAAGAATATGGAAATTGATGTCTTTTTTTGTAAGAGAACAAGTTTTGGCCAAACAACCCTCAGTTGTGCATCTTCCTACCTTAGATCAATGGGCAGATGTCTTAACCAAGCCGCTTTGCTCAACAAGATTTGAAGCACTAAGGGACAAACTCAATGTGAAGCATTTTTCTGTAGAAAAACCTTCCCCTTGAGTTTGTGGGGGGGGGGGTATTAGAATGAATGTATAAAAATAACTGATACAAACAGTTATTGCAGGACAGTTAGTATAAGCTAACTACTTCTCTTTCACTAACAGAATTCTGTTAGTTAGTTGTTAGTTAGTTTGTGATTAGCTTCAAGGTCTAGAGGTTTATAAATACCTCCTTTGTAACTGCATTAAAAACTAACTTTTTCAGTTGTTCTCTCAGTTCTCTAAATCTGATATTCTATTAAACTAACAACTAACAGAATTTTGTTCGTGAAAGAAAAGTAGTTAACTTATACTAACTGTCCTGCAATATCTGTTTTAACAGTTATTTTTATACATTCATTCTAATTCGTACACATCAATATATTAGAATTAAGAAAAAATTTTGCCCAACTAAATTCCAAAAGCACAATGGGGGTGGATTGTCCATGTCATTGTAATAGCTCTATGTGGGATCTTAATCTTAACCTAATATACCCATCATTTTAATAAAAATCCCAGCATATGAAACAACAGGTACAATGTTCAGTAATGTACTCTTGATTATGATCTTTCGTCGACATATAAGAATAAAGAAAGAGGAAATCTCTGTGATTCTTACCTGAAAATTGCTTGAACATCATCTTCATTCAAAGTTCGAGATAGAACACGTTGAAGGTATCCAACTTCCTAATAATAAATTCCAAAAATAAATAAGTTTCAATTATGAGACAGGTGGGGCATGAGAGTGAAACTAAAAAACGATAATTTCAAACCACCCCAAACCATTATCAGCATATATATAATGACTGGTCATAAATTTATTGTCACCTATAAGTGGTTAAGTTTTTTTTTTTTTCTGCAAAAATAATATTCTATTAATTGAGTACCAGTGGTACTAGAATTACAAACTACATGTCAGATTAGTCCCAAGACATTAGGTATTCTTGGTACCGAATTACAAACTATAAGTGGTTAAGTTATTAAATCAGTTTGACAAATAGTTAATTGCATATCTGTAAGGAATTCATCTCAAATTTGATATTGCAACAATCACTTCCTTATTTATGATAAACCCAGTGGAGTGACTCGTGAGCCACCATATTCTCTCCAAAAGGTTTCTTGTGCTCTTTGGCATATTCATATTTATGCTCTAAACTATAAGATAGAAAGATGCATATAAAAATCTCCTTCAATATTAAAATTCAAGCTAAAAGAAAAAGAAGTTGACAGACAGAACACCATCTAAGCATTTACACGTAATTATTTACCTTTGTAAGGGACCGAGCAAATTGACTAGGCTGAGGGTCAGCATCCTCAGGTCTATTCCAACTCTCAACAATTTGAGGCAAGCCACGTAAATGTACCAGTAATCTTTCTCGCATTATTTGAACTAATTTACTATGTATTTCATCTCTGTGGACTTTATAATCCTGGAATGGAAAAAATAGAACAATAAAGCAAACGTTAAAAAAGAATACATACTTAAAAGTTCTTAAAAATTTTCGGCAAACAAAATGAATAGTTTTTTTTAGTTTATACATATATAAGTATATTTTATTGGAGAAAAATTACAAAAAAAAAGGGACAAACAAATGGTATCCTCCTAAATTGAGAAACCAAAAAGAATCGAAAGTCAAGGTTTTATAAAGATGTTTGAACACTCAAGGAAGGATAAACCATATTCATTCTTGAAGTTCCACTTAAAATGCCTCCATCCCATGCAGTTATGGATTAAAAAAATGAATGCCATACGGGACAGAAAAGGAATTAATTATGGAAAATTTAAAATAAGAAAGTGAGCAACAACTTTTGGTACAAATTCACAGAAACTAAGAAGTCATCACAATTAAAAACAGACACTGTTGAATTTCGTAGATGACATCATGACAAAAAATAAAAGAATTTGAACATGAAGAAACCAGTGGGAAAATTAGGGAACCTTTGTTTTCAGCTTTCAAAAAATGCAGATTCACAGTATAACCTTGTTTAGAGTCAAGTATAGCATGCATTACAAGAGAGAAGACTTAAATATAGTGGTGTTGAACCAAATGTCTGTCAGACTCTATGTCCTCTCTATTACTGCTTCCCTTCCTTTCTAACAATATTTCTTTTTCCATTCAAATGAAAAAGGGAATCAGAGGAAGAGTAAAAAAAATGCTTTAACTGTGTTTGGTTTTCCATTGGAAAGTAATTGCATGCATTAGGAGAGAATTGTGTTGAGTCAAATGTCCCTCAGACTCTATTCCAATAAAAAAGCAAACACTACAATTTTTAGCTCCAAAAACACTCAAAAAGTTTTTTCTTTTTTTTCTTTTGCTTTCCATCTGATCATTATAATTTTTTCAAACATGCTTTTATTTAAGTAAAAAAGTTAAGTCTGATAAAGGCGGCAAAATCTTAACTATTGACCTCCAGATTCAACACTCACATATTGTTGCAATTGCAATTTTCAACTTGCAAATATTTGTGCAAGTCTTGTCCTCTCTATTACTGCTTCCCTTCCTCTATAACAATATTTCCTTTTCCATTCAAATGAAAAAGGGAATCAGAGGAAGAGTAATCAAATGGAAATCTCTTTCCACTTATTCAACTACAAGTAAATTTTCATCATACACGATGAATTGCTTACCAATGAATTTTCATCATACACGATGAATTGCTTACCAATGAATTTTCATCATCAATATGTAGGAAAAGAAAGAAACCATCATACTTCCCACAATCATTAAAAAAATGAATAAATGAACAAAACATCTGAATAAGTCTCCCTCTAACAAAAGAACAAAAGGAGTAAAGGTTAAATAACAATGAAGCAAATACCTGAGCAACCCGATCGATCTCAGAAAGCAATAGTGTTTTTCTAGTCTCAGGTACTTTAAGAAAAAGAATCTTCCGAATTTCTTATACCGGAAATGAAGAACAAAATTATAATTTAATTCATACAATTAAAAAAAATATAATAAATTCATGAAACAGATTAAAAATTTCCTTTCAGTACAACATTAAAAACTTCATTTAGGTGAGTGCATTTGTACCTGGAATAATAGCATGTACAAAACTAATGACTTGACTTGCCAACGCCAGGTGTTTAGACGTGATGGACTTCAAACCAGACACCTGCACAGAACATAGGTAGAATTAGAAGCCACTAGAATGAGAAAGCTCCAAGTAAATTGAAATGGGATCAAGATAGATCAGTAAACTAGGGGGGGAAAACCTAGTACAGGAGAAGTTTGGAAGCAAACAAAATTCTTGGCTATCTCTTCGCCTTCGATTTTGTTTTGGCACATATACAGCAATCAGTTAGATGAAATAAAATCCAAAATGAGAAAACCAAAAACTCTAAAACCCAGCATTTTCTTGCAGTTTTAGCTAGCTCCAACCAGTTCCTGGAGGGAGGGACCTTGATACAAGTATATGCTTGTACACAACGAACAAAAGATGAAGGTCATATATATTAGAGATAATGTACATTTGTATTTGTTATCTCGTTTTAATTTCATCTGGATTTCAAAAGTTAGTTACTGTATCTGTTATCCTGTTAGTTGCTAACTCAGCAATAAGTCATACAACCTTCCTGTTAGACACCGGAATGTCCATGGGAGGTGATGGAGTGTGTGTGGGAAGGGAGTGGGCTGATGAAAGCACCATTGTCAAGTAAGGAAAAAGCTATTCTACCATTACTCCTAATTCTACAACTAAAGGAGATAAAGATAACATTTATGTTTGTTCATTGGTTCTCTTCCATCATGATTACATAGTATATTAGAGAAATACTCAAAATCTCCTCTAACAGAATTATAACAAACTCCTTCTAGAATCTACCTAAATAAAATACTATTATCCATATTTATCTATTATTGTTAAAAGACAAATAAAGGATATCAATACTAACAATGGACCTAAGAGTGCACAACACTATTAATACTCTATTGGGCCGCATAATATTGTACTATTCGTAACAATACTATCCCCGTCGAAATCAACCTTGTCCTCAAGGTTGTAGAGGGACTTCAAACCATGGATTCAAGGTGGCTTCAAAAGTAGGATCCAGATCCATAGCATGAAAAAGGGGTACCAAAAGTAATTGGAGTGCAAATTTAAAAGGCATAAAGTCTGAGAGTAAAATGGGCTTGGAAATTATTGTGGGCTATATGAAACTTGAACTTTGATTATGTGAAGAATGAAGTGTGCAAATGGTTGATAAGGAAGGGCTTTTTTTTAAAGGAGCAGCAGAGATGAAAAGGCACTTGCAAGTGCAACGTGCTACCAATGTGGGGTCAAAAGACATGAGAAAATGGGTATTGAAAAGTGAATGGTGTAGATGGGGGCTTTGGAAATTGGTGTGGAGTTACAAGGAGCCGTTTGATTAAAGTGAGTGAGGGCATTAGGGAGTTTGGTCTCTGTTTATAAGAGAGTAGTATTTTACTCCCTAAGTGTTTTTTACTTAGTTTCTGTATGTCTTGTAATCAAAGGTTAGTTAACTGTTTCTCATAGTTAACTTACTCAAGTTAGGTTAGTTTTTTGTTAGACGGTTGTAAGTTCAACTTTCAACAGCTTTATCATTCTGTTATGCAACTGCCTATATGTATTGCTTCATTCCCCAATCTATGGTTGGGTTGAATCTTCATCAATACAGAAACACTTTCCTTTCTCTCTCTCTTTCTCTTTTCTCCCTAAATCTCTTTATGGTATAAAAGAGCTAGGTTAGATCCTTGCTTCTGAAAATGGCTTCTGCAAACAACAATTCTTCTCCGTCACCACCTATGCCGCCTGTTTCGACACCGGCACTGTGCTCCCCTGCCTTGTTCTCGCATGATGTAACGGCGAAACTCATGGATTCCAATTACCTTTTATGGTGTTCTCAGGTTCAACCTGTAATCATCGGCCATGGTCTTCTCGATTACATTCTCACTCTGCAGATTCCGCATAAATTTCTCATCGTTTAAGATCACGAGAACAACATCGTTAGTGCTGCCTATCGTTTCTGGGAGCAAGAGGATCAATTTTTCCTCTCTTGGCTTCAATCGACTATTTCAGAAGCAGTTCTTCCTTGCATCATCAATTGCGCAACCTCGTGGCATCTGTGGGATCAATTGCATGAGCACTTTCAATCCATTGCAAGTGCAAAGAAGAAGCAATCACATAGTGATTTTCTAAGTTTGGACGATGTCACTTCCATGCCACTGGCTGAGGAATCTAGCATTGAAAAGTCTCGCAAGAAGAATTTGGGCTCATTGAATCTTGTCGAGGGTTCGAATTCCAATTCTACTTCTGAAGCTCAAGTTCATCTAACTCAGGGTAACACACACTCCTCCTCAAACTATGATTTTGTGTCTGAGGGAGGGGTGATGGTGGCCATTCGTACGGTCGAGGTGGAGCTCGTGGGAGAGGGCGTGGCAGAGCATGGCAGATTTGCTCATGTTCAGTGTTAGATTTGTCGCAAATTTGGGCACAAAGCCTCTCATTGCTGGTACAAAAATGATGCAAGCTACTCCTCCAAGCCCTCTTAACCAATTCCCAAACCAATTACCAATCCAATTACCCTAAACAAAATCCCAATTCACCCTATCCTTACTCACCTTATCCCTTTTACCCATACTTCCCTTTCATGCCACCATTTGGCTTCCCATCTCCACCGCAAGATCACTCTCCTAAACCCAATTGTAACTCACCTCCTCAAGTCAATGTAGCCAATGCTTCTAACACCTCATCAAACAGCTGGTATCCAGATTCTGGAGCATCTCACCATGTCTCCCAAAAATATTCAGCAAGTCACTCCTTTTGAGGGTCCAGACCAAATTACCATAGGTAATGGTCAAGGGCTTCCTATTGATTCCTCAAATTATTCAAAATTTGCTTCCCCTCTTAATCCCAATGTTATGAAAAAAATAAAACATGAAATTGGGATTGGAAGATTGAGTGGGGTTCAATGGGGTTAACGTGGCAAATGGTGATTGAAGGATTGGGTTGGCACGGACTATGCTTGAAGGCAACAGCTGAGATTCAGAGCAAGTGAAATGTAGGAAAGCAAAGTACGGAGATGGTGTTGTGTGGGAAGAGGGGCACCACGTGGACACTGGAGAAGCTGGACGACTCTTGTTTGGAGAGGTGTTGCAGAAGGCTTATCCCTGTGACGACGGCGAATGTGACCCTGACAATGGCAGGTGCTCTTACGCGCACGGTAAGGATTCAGAGTCATGCGAGGCTGTCCGTGATTCTAGCGGATGTGAAAGAGATCTGGTTGACGCCGTTGGAAAGATTTTGAAGGACAAGCAATACCGTGGGCGGTTTTTGGGACAACTCCAAAGATGGGATCGCAGAGCACATCGTAGAGGTGGAGACAATTTACCACGATGGGTACGACAGTGTCTAAATTCCTCCGACAAAACCGTTTGTGCTGCAAATTGTTTTGTCACTAGAGTGGTCACCTCTGGCGAAATCTGTTTCGATTGTGGCCACGACTTCATCGGAGTGAGTTTTGCCTCCAACTTCTTCTCTGGAGACATTGTCGACATGGATTCTGTGCTTTGTTGCACCATCATTGCCGTTGCCATTGCGGAAGCCATAGGTGACCTTCGAGATTCGTCTATTGGGGGTGACTTCATGGTCTCTGCAGGTTGCAGATCTGTGTGGTTGACGCGGAAGTGAAGCGGGGTGATTTGGGAGATGATGGAGTGATTGTGAGAGCCAATAACCAGTCAAGGATGACGTCGAGCTTAATAGCCAACTCCTGATTCTTGGTGGTCATGGTGGATAGATTCTAGGTGAGGTGGAGACTCGCATCTTCTAGATGCTCTATGGCTGACTTACGGGAATTGTGACCAGCCATGGAAGGAGGCAGGGCATACAACAGTGATTGGGGTGGCCACTGGTAAACGGTAATGGGAGGCAGGTCAGACCAATTGTTAGACACTAGAATGTCCATGGGAGGTGGTGGAGTGCATGTGGGAAGGGAGTGGGCAGATGAAATCACCATTGTCAAAGTAAGGAAAAAGCTATTCTACCATTACTCATAATTCTACAACTAAAAGAGATAAAGATAACATTTCTGATTGTTCATTGATTCTCTTTCATAATTACATAGTACATATAGAGAAATACTCACAATCTCCTATAACAGAATTATAACAAACTCCTTCTAAAATCTACCTAAATGAATACTATTATCTATATTTATCTATTATTGTTAAATGACAAATAAAGGATATTAATACTAGCAATGGACCTAAGAGTGCACAACACTTTTAATACTCTAGTAGGCCACATAATAGTGTATTATTTGTAACAATTCCTATACAAGGTTTCATGATTCTCTCTTCCACAACCACCCTGAGTTTGAGAGGGGAATATTAGAGATAATGTACATTTGTATTTGTAATCTCATTGTAATTTCATTTGCATTTTAATTAGTGTATCAGTTATTCAGTCAGTTGCAAACTCAGCAATGAGTCATACAACCTTCCCCTTTTTTTTTATCCGCAAAAATATATTATATATTAGATTAAAATCAGTACAAGTCGTACTTTGATATTTACAATCACCAATGAGGTCTCCCATGTGGAGGTTTGGTTCCCTAATACAGAACTAATGGTGATGGATTAAAGAACCAAAACTCTAGGTGTAAATTTACATTGGTGATCCCTATATGTGGAACTATTTTCCACTAATGACCCTTCTAGGTTTCACAATAGTGACCCTTCTAATGACAATTTTCACATTTAAGTTTCTCTCTCCTTTCTATGTTTCTTTGATTTCAATTAATAGAAATGAGTATGTTTCATCAGATAATTAATTCAGTATTTCAAAATGGACAATAAATGCAATAAAAGTGAAACACTAGGAAGGTCATTTAAGATGGTTTAGGAGGAATGCTTTGAGGAGTTATGGAAGATAAAGGTCCCAAGTAAAATAGCTGTATTTGCATGGAGATTATTTAAGGACAGGTTACCAACAAAGAAAAACCTGCAGAGGAGGCAAATTCAGATTGTGGACTCGCTGTGCCCTTTTTGCAAAAGGGTGGAGGAGGACGCATCCCATTTATTCATCCATTGCATTAATTCAACCTATTTGGTGGGATTCTATGTCTTGGATGAATATAAAAGGTGCTCTTCCTCTAAAACCAAAACATCATTTCCTTCAACATTCGTTTATTCAGATTGGTGGCATACGGGTCAAGAGATGGCAGGGATGGTGGCTTGCTGTAAACTGGTCTATATGGCAGATGCGGAACAAAATACTTTTTTCCAATGAAACTTTCAACGGCAACAAATTGTTTGAAGATGCTGTGTTTCTACTATGGACCTGGATTAAAAGTGTGGAGAAAGACTTTTCAATCCACTTTAACCATTGGTCAAGTAACCTTAGACAAAGTTTCTTACAGTAGCAGGGGGTAGCATAATTAGGATTTCCAGCAGATGTATATTTCATCTTGAGTCATAATATGGTTCCTTTTCAGACTTGTTTGTCTGTACACGGAACCATTTTTATGGCTTCTCTTCTTTTGTACTGAGTACCTCTGGTACTTCTCATATTCATATAAATATATACATATCTATTTTTGCTGATCAAAAAAAAAAAAAAGATGGTTTAGGCATGTAAAATGACAAACTATAGTATGAAACGTGGCATCATAACAGCCACCCTTTTGTGGAGGGGTGTAGGCCAATAGGGAGACCACATAAGATATGGTATAAGGCTAGAAAGATTTGGAAATTAGAATTACAATAAGTTTCAAGAATTTTGATATGACATCGAGTACAATGGTGCTAGAATCCATGTAGGTGACAGTATTCAGTGAGAATAAAGATGGGTTAGTTTTGTTGACCTTCGTAGTTATGTGCTTGTCTGTACAATGTATAATCTATAACAAGATATTTAAAATAATTATAAGACCTGGCTAAAAGACCGGTGATGCTCTATGGTACTGAATATTGAGAAATGAGGTGCCAGCAAGAGCAAAAATTAAGTGCACAAGAAATGGAAATGTTGAGGCGGATGAACAAGGATATGATAGAGGCTTCAGCAAAGCAAAAAATGTTAATCAAATGGAAGAACGTTCAATTAAAAGATGTATAGGAAGAACTCAAAGCTTAAACCATTAAAGACATTGCTCTATATATATAGGTCGAGGATCAATTGGTACATGCAGGACTTGACATGTATATATGCACATATATCTAAAATGCACTAACGGTTTTGAGAACAATACTAGCAGTACCTGCATAGCACCAGCCCCAAGCACAAGTTGGCATGTTCTTGTGTTGAAAAACTTCAAGATTTCTACTACACGGTGAACAACTTCTGAAGATAGTGTTGGCAAAAGGTTGTTCATATCAATGTACTCCGACAACATCTTCAGCAATATTAAGCCACTAGAAGCAAACATGACAAAACAAAGCTACTTTAAATGTATGCACAAGATGGCAACCCAAACAAAAATAGGATCAAATAAAATCATAAAAAAACAATTGAACTTCACAAATAGGCAACTTCAAATTAAGACTAACAGAAAACAATATATTGTAATATTATAATCAAATATTCCAACCATACCCACAGAGACAGACAGAGAGAACACTGAAAAAAGAAAACAAAAGGAACAGAGGTGCAACTACTTGGGAAAAAAACAGAAGTTGAATCCAGTTAACTAACCAGTTTACCATGTGATAACCAACACCTTTGTAATAAAGAGCCTGAGATGTAGATTTTTTATGGTCTTTCTCAGTATTGTTACTATGTGCTGATGAAATCCTACCATGAGCTTTATTTGGTTCCGTTGAATCAACCGGGGACTTGGATCTATCTGATGTTTCATTATTCAAAGATGCTTCAATGGAATTAGACCGCATAATTTGCTGTTCAGCAGTTGACTCTGAACTGTCTGCCATCGGCAGAACATCATTATTAGTCACCACACCATTGTAACTGGTAGAAATATCATCCTCGATTTCATTAAGGTTCTCAGAAGCCAAATTATCAGATGTAAAAAGCAAATTAATGATGGATTGAAATTCATCAGGAACATCTATCTCCACCCAGGTTTCCTGGTCAAGCACTGCCTTAATCTTTGACATCTACATCCAAAAGCATCCATTAACAATTATGTACAAAGATTTCATGATGATGAATGCCATACAAAAGGACAAAAATTAAAAACTAACCCGAGATTCATGCTGAAAATCAACAAAAGCCTTGGCCTGTGATTGCAGTGTCCCACGGATGCTGTATCCCAATCTCCCACCAATCTGTTAACATAAGCATGGGAATTAAATCATGGAACAAAAACCATATAATTTGTATTCGTTAAGTTTTAAATCAATATGAAAATATATACTTTTTCTGTAGCAGTAATGAACTCCTGGGTAATGTTGTATATGGTTAGAAACTCCTGCAATTTCAACCTAGGATGAAGAATTGCACGGACCCCAAGAAGCTTTGCCCATCTTCCATGAGCAGCATCACATGCTGCAAAGACAGCTTCTGCGTTTTCTCGCAATATATCAGCTCTGTTTAGAACCAGATTGTTTGAGAATATCAAACAAATGGGAAAACAACTGAAACACAAAAGTTATAGAAGAAAACAAACAAGATCTGAAATGTATTCTCTCTTCTTTTTTATCTGGAAGTTTTACAAGTAGTCAGTGAATTAAAATGAAGTCCCCATCACCCTCATTCTTAAAGAGAGGAAACCCGAAAGTGCCATTTGTTATCATATTCAGTACTTGACTCCTGACAGCCTCTACGACAACACAATAACAACTGAAGGGTCTAATAAACATGCATACTGATTTAACATCATTGAGGTGATAAGAGCTATTAATCTTGCATGACAAAACAAGTTACTCCATATTTAATGTATCAATGAATTGACAATGTCCTCCTACTTATTAAAAAAAATAAGATTTATTATCTTTTTAGTCCCTAGACATTTTAGCTTTTAGGATTTCTGATTTTAGTTTCAGAACTTCTTATTTCTGTTTTTAGTTAAACTTTTTTTCTCTTACTTTTAGTCCTCCTAAGGAACTCAAACTAAGGACGGGAAAAAGTTAAGGGACCAAAAGTAAGGACGAAAAAAAATTAAGGGACTAAAAACAGATAAAAAAAAAAAGTTCAAGGACTCGAAATTCTAAAAATTTTAAGGAAGCTTGTAACTTTCGCAAGTGAATAACAGGAGTGAACATTCTAAAAATTGTCATCTACAATCTTTCATATGAAACTGAAAATGTACAATAAGAAATTAATAAACTATAGTTTTAGTCAATCTGGGAAAGAGATTCTTCATATAATGATGCACTCATGCTATAGCCACAAGTAATAACCACTCAAGTCTTAAGGAAAACCAAAGTAGAGGCTAATATTAATATTGCAGCACAAATATTTTTTTTCTTTCAATTTTCCCTCTCATTTTCCCCCATTTCATATTTGGTAGCAATGTAGCATATTTTCAAATGACAGGATAGAAACTTTTAAGAGATAAAACCATGTATATGTGTTCACTTTATTAAAATGCATCCCTACATAATGGACTCTAGAAAGGAATTGCTCACATCTTCTCAGAGCTTCACCATATCATATCACATGTCACCATTCAATGAATAATCAAACTTAAAGGGGGAAATTACTACCAAAAAAAAAACTTTTAACGGGAAAAACGAAATTCCTTGCAAGAAAAAAAGAAAAAAAATATTGAGATAACAGCACCATTGTGCATCAATTCTAGAAATCTTCACTATATAATTCCACTCATTCAAATATAGTTAAAAAAATTACAAATACAATCCAGGAGGCACACGACAACAATGTCTCTCAATACTTATATTTCCAAACTGAATTATAAAGTTTGGAAGCTTCTGAACTTCATAATAGCAGTTATCGTTTTACAACGACAGGAAAAGAAAATTTGAAAGAAAAAATTAGCTCTAATCACAAATTACTTGCCTTCTCAATTTAAACACCAAAAAGAATCTGGAAAAAAAAACATTACAGTTTCCACTACAAGTAAATTAGAAACAAGAGCCTAGATTTAACCTGAAATTTTTTGACATGTTTGAGGAGCTCACAGAATCAATTGCTTTTCCCTGAAATGAAGAACCCTTGGCAATACTTCTTTGTGGTGAATATGGCAAAAATGTAGTACCATGAGACTCGCTTTCTTGGGATGTTTCTGCAGCTACAGCACCATGAACAATTGCCGCCACAACTGAATCGGTAGCATAATGACCATCACGGTTGCTTAAAATCCATTCAATCGTCTTTTTCACTTCAGCAGCCCGCACTAAATGTGCCTGCAATCACTAAAAGGAAAAAAATCTTATTACATCACTCTTAAAACAACTAAGTTGAAAAACAATGTATAACTGAATTTCAGTAACCTATATCATGCTTCTATAGTGCACTGTTGATAACTATGTCCATGCATAGCACAGCTAGCTTGATTTCAACCTCTTCGATCTCTGCCCAGTTTATTCATATTTCGTACAGATCTCTATTTTGTTAGTGTTCTTCCTTCACACTTTGGTTTTGTTGGAGACCAAAATGGATGTTGGAAATCATCAAGGGAGATCTCAGGCTAAATAATTTTCCGAAACTTTGGTTTCTAACCATGCCAAATGACATCATCTGATCCATGTAGCCGACCTTACCTAGTGGGATAAGGCTTTGTTGTTGTTGTTGTTCTTTCTTCACACTTCACAGCCACTATTTTGCCTCTCTTTTATTTCCTACTCCTTTGTCTCTGTTCACATATCTAAGTGTTCTGATTTTTCTAATAATTTCATCCTTTTACTTCACTATTCTGTTCTCGTACTCTTAGCAGTCTTTTCCCCCTTTTTTGAGTTATACAAGACATGTAAGATGGGGTAACTACTAGCATGAAAACTCCAACAGGCAAGACTAAGGACTTATTTTTTTGGAAGGCAAAAATATATATTATTGATATGAATCATAGCAGTACCAGAGGTACTGTTGAAGTATACATGGATACAAGACACTTAGTGTGTCGCCTTCCAACATAAATAACTACCCAACAGTAATCCCACTACATAGGATAAATATATCCCAGCCCACTACAAGGATAAATATACGCAGCCCATATTAACTAAAATATTCCACCAGGTTAGAAGACCATTGATTGAAAGAAATACTAAAGTTTTTCTCTCTGGTCTGTAGCCAAGACCATATGAGGAATAAGGCATCATCCATCACTTTAGAAGGTTGAAAGTGATTGCCCTCGAATACCAATTGGTTCCTATGCTGCCATATAGAGCTAGTCAATGCTACCCACCATCCATATCGATGAGATTGGTTGTGCCCTGCAAAAAAGCCCTCACAAATTGAGCAAAATGAGATGCTGGAGAAGGTGTAAAGGGGCCAACCATCTAGTTCCATGTCATGGATTCCCACCAAAGCCCTGTGGTCATTTTACAATTGAAGAACAAGTGATCCACCTCCTCTTGAGCATTCCCACATAGAGGGCATGAATTATCCTGAATCAGCACATTTTTTCTAAGAAGATTTCCTCTAGTGGGTAATCTATTTAAAATAAGTCTCCAAGAGAAAATCGCAGCCCTTGGGGGTATATTCAACTTCCAAATAGTCTTTAAGATGTTAGCCTCTGGAGGTTGATTGTTGGTCATCAATAGTCTGTAGGCTGACTTAGTAGAATATATACCACTAGGATCAGCTTTCCAGACCCTAATATCCTGCATATGAGGCTGAATTTGTATAGCATTAATTGCTTCCATAAATTCCACAGCTATATGTTGCTCATAGTCAAATAGATTCCTTCTCCACTTTAAGTCCCAACACCAATTGCCTTGAAGGAAATTTCCCATGTTGGAGATGGTGCTATTTTGCTGATCACTAATCAGGAACAACTGATTATATTGCTGTTCAAGTTTATAATCTTCCCCCAACCATTTATCTTTCCAGAATTTAATTTTTTCCCCTCCCCCTACCTTCCATACCATCTGCTGATGAATAATACTGAACTCAGGCTGTTGAAATAGCTTTCGGAGGTCCTTCCACCATTGAGAATGCCAAGCTTTATCCCTGCCATTACTGAGATCTGACCAGCCTCCGTATTTTGACATTAAGACTTATAAGGGTAGATTTACATTAGGCCTCATCCTTGAGTCTTTACATGTTTAATCTAGTATTCTAGTCTATGATGTGCTTTTTTTTTTTTTTTGCACTGCAAAAATATGATTGTATTAATATAAACTTCAGTACTAGATGTACTGAAGAGGTGAGAATTACAAAGGCAGAATCTGCCAAACCTAGCTACAAAAAGAATCACATAAGATAACAGCCCTATCCTCGCACACCCCTAGGACATTTCTGCCTTCAGCCTAGCAGACCATTGGTTAAAATGGATATGGGAACTTTTCTCCATGCCATTTAACCAAGACCAAGTGTGAAATAAAGCTTCGTCCATGACTTTTTCAGAGCAGAAATTCTGGTTGTTAAAAACCATAGAGTTTCTATGCTTCCAAATAGTCATGGATAGAGCTACCCATAGGACTTGCCATCTATAATCCACTGAACTTTTTCCACTCCACAGGGAGAATTGCTTAAAATGATCTCTAGGCTCGGTGGAAAAAGGACCCACTCTATTGACCCAACTCATAGTCTCCCACCAAAGAATCCTAGTTTTTATACATGAGTACATGATATGACCAACTGTTTCCTCCTCCTCATCGCACAGCGGGCAGTTATAGGAAGGCAGCTCCACATGTCTCCGCCTTAAGTTAACCTTGGTAGGGATTCGGTTCTTGAATATTCTCCAAGAAAAAGCACTTGCTCTAGGTGGAATTTTGAGATTCCAGATTGCCTTGAAGTCACTATCTTCAGTAACCTGGCTGTCACCATCCTTCAAGAAGCTATAAGCTGCCTTTGTGGAATAGGGTCCACCAGAATCAAGCCCCCATAGCAGAAGGTCCCTGCTTGCAGGTTGAATTTGAAACTCAGCAATGTCTGCCATAAAGGCTGCTGCCGTATCAACTTCGTGGTCAAATAGGTTTCTCCTCCATTGAAGCTTCCACTCCCATCTGTTATCCACTAAGATACCCATTGAATTGATTAAATGGTTCTGCTGAGTACTAACTTTGTACAAGCTTAGGTATTTATCTTTTAGGCTTAAGTCACCCTCCCTCCATTTATCTTTCCAAAACTTGAGTCTTGACCCATCACCCACCTTCCATCTCAAATTGTTAATGAGGCTGTTGCTGTGATGTTGGTGAAAAACAGACCTCAAGTCCTTCCACCATTGAGAGAAATGAGCACTGTCCCTACCAGAAAATAGGGTATTCCACCCTCCATATTTAGATAGCAAGACACTAGCCCAGAGCTGATTATGGTTGTTTGCCAATTCCCAGCCCCATTTACCAAGCAAGGCTTCATTGAACTCGGAAAGATCTTTAATCCCTAGCCCTCCTTTGCTCTTGGGAAGACACACAGTGTCCCAATTTACCCATGCAATCCTGGCTGCCTCAACACCCCCTCCCCATAGAAAATTCCTCTGGATAGATACTGCCTTGTGGACCACTTTTTTGGGAATTTTAAAGAAAGACAAAAGATAAATAGGCAGGGCTGTTAGGGCAGAATTAATAAGGGATATCCTGCCCCCCATAGATAAGCATCTCTGCTTCCACTTTGCCAATTTAGATTCAAACTTGCTAATAAGAGGCTGCCAAACATTCCAGCTTTTAGAGGACGAACCCACTGGAATTCCAAGATAAGAAAAAGGAAAACCCAACTGGCCACAGTTAAGGTAATTAGCTGCTTCCCTACACCAAATCATAGATTTACCTAAGCACCCAAATTTGCTTTTAGCATAATTGATCTTGAGCCCTGAAGCCAGCTCAAAAATTCAGAGGATAGACTTCATAACTCTAACATTGGTTGTAGTCGCAGCTCCAAAAAACAAGGTATCATCTGCATATTGCAGTATGTTGATCTCTTCCTTTTGCCTCCCTATTTGATAACTGCTGAAAATGTTTTTAGAAACAGCTGTCCTCATCAAACCAGTAAGGCCCTCAGCTACTATGTCAAAGAGGAAAGGTGCAAGGGGGTCTCCTTGCCTTAGCCCCCTCTTAGGCACAAACTCTCTAGTAGGGCTACCATTGATCAAGATTGATATAGTTGCACTAGACAAGCACCCATAGATCCACTTTCTCCATCTATCACAAAATCCCATCCTCATCATCATGTAGTTTAGAAATCCCCAAGATACCGAGTCATAGGCTTTTTCAAAATCAACTTTGAAAATCATGCAAGGGTTATTTTTGCATTTGGCTTCAGCTAAGACTTCATTAGCAATCATCACACTATGGAGAATATGCCTTCCTTTGAGAAAGGCAGTTTGCCTTTCATCAATAATGTGAGGCAAAACAAGGGCCAGTCTATTAGCAAGGACCTTAGATACTATTTTATAAACGCACCCTATAAGAGAGATGGGTCGATAATCATTAAGAGATTGTGGGTTATTGGTCTTGGGGATAAGGGCTATGAAGGATGCATTGCTTCCTTTGGGGAATGTGTCATTTATGAAGAACTCATCCATAAACCTGATAAAATCAGGTTTTAAAATATCCCAAAACTGTTTAATAAAGTTGAAGTTTAACCCATCCGGGCCTGGGCTTTTATCACCATCACAAGCCCAAACTGCAGACTTGATTTCCCCTTCCAAGAATCTAGCAACAAGGCTTTCCCTCTGCCCTTGATCAAGAGAAGTAAACTGAATCCCATCCAGAGTTGGTCTGCACTGATTCTGTTCTGAGAATCTTTCTTTGAAGTGCTGAAAAATTGCAGACTTGACATTATTAGGCTCGTGAATCCACCCCCCACCAATGCACAGGCCTTGAAAAGCATTTACCCTCCTTCTACGATTGATGATTCTGTGGAAATAGGATGAGTTTCTATCCCCTTCTCTTATCCACTTCACTCTGGCTTTTTGCCTAAGCATGGATTCATAGGCAAGAGCTGCACTCCACAGCTGTTCCTGCAAGGATTTCTTAAGCTGAACTTCATCTTCGGTTATTGTTGAAGCATTATTACCTGCCTCCATGTCATTTAGCTGCTTTTTAAGATCGTTTATCTTTCTAACAGTGACTGACCCATTCTGCGAACTCCATTGTCTTATACATTGCTTGAGGAGCTTTAATTTCTGCTTAAGAACATAGCCACCCCAGCCACTAGGGTGATAATTTCCCCAGCTGTGAACCACCATATTCTGAAAACCTTTGTCCTTCAACCACCAGTCCATGACCTTGAGAGGTTTGGGCCCCCAATCCATGATTCTGGACTTCAAAAGGATGGGACAATGGTCAGAGAAGTCTCTATCCAACACAAACTGTGTAGTATCTGGCCAAAGTGATAACCGTTCATCTGAAAGAAGGAACCTATCCAGTTTGCTCATAATTGTTCCATTGGGTCTACACCAAGTGAAGCATCTCCCAACAGACCTAACCTCCTCAACATCCATGTCAGTTATCCACGAATTAAACTCAAAGATATTAATGGAGCTCCCCACAGATTGGGATGAGCTCAATCTCTCTTGTTGGTGTCTTATAGAATTAAAATCACCCAATAAGCACCATGGGCCATCATGATAAAGAGCTTTAAGATGTTTAAGCTCTTCCCATTGATCTCTTCTTCCTTGAAGATCACAGGGGGCATAGACATTGGTGATATACACCTTCTTATTGTCTTTAGTCCATGTACCTTCCAGCAAAATGAATCCTCTGCCTACTACCCTTCTATCCACCATAAAAGCTTCATTATTCCAGATACAAAGAAGTCCTCCTGCTGCATTATTAGAAGGAGAAAACTCCCATGAAACATTATCGTCCCCCCAAAGATATTGGCATAATTTCTTATCAATAGCCTCCTTTTTGGTTTCCTGGATACAAAGAATATCGACATTATGAGCCAAGGTTAGCTTCCTAATAGCTGACCTTTTGACCCCACTTCCCAAGCCTCTAGAGTTGAATGACAGAATATTCATGGCTCTATGGACTTCATACCCATCACTCCTGCTGATGTAGAGGTTATTCTACTATTAAAATCTGCAGAGGCATTGTTGTCTTCAGTAGTGGTGATCTCAACAAAGGACACTCCCAGGTTCCTAATGATCTCTCTATGCAGTGTCTCGTCATTGTCGAAAAAGCCCTTGTTGAAGCTACTGCTGGATACAGGGCTATGTGCCAAGCAAGCCTTCTCTGGGCTCATTTCTTTTGATTCTGGAAAATGAGTGTGACTTCCAAATTCATGTGTGTCCCTCTTCCGTAATTCAGCCTCAGCCCCATGCTCATCTGGGTTATTATTTTTTTTTTGCACAGCAAAAATCATATATTGTATATAAAGATCAGTACTAGGTGTACTGAAAATAGAGATATGAATACAAGGCATAAAAAGCCTAAACCCCACTATAGAGAATCAGTAGATAGGACATAATACAAAGCAAACCCATCCCCTTTAAGAAAAAGCCTCCTTCGGATTAGTTGACCAGAAATTAAAATGCGAATGGAAACCCTTCTCCACACACTTGAGCCAGGACCAGGTGTGGAATAATGCCTCATCCATGACCTTTTCTGGATTGAAAGGCTGATTTTTGAAAATCATGCCATTTCTATGATGCCAAATGGACAATGACAAAGTTATCCAGAGAAATTCCCATCTCTTGACTATGTAGCTTGGCCTATTCCACTGAGAGAATTGCATGAAGTGATCCTTTGGGTCAGTGGGGAAAGGACCCACTCTATTAACCCATCTCATAGGCTCCCACCAGAGACTCCTAGTCTTGGGACAGTTGAAAAAAAGATGATTGGCAGATTCTTCTTCAAGGTCACATAAAGGGCAACTATATGTATGCAATGTCACTTGCCTTCTTCTGAGATTATCCCTAGTAGGGAGCCTGTTCTTGAAAAACCTCCATGAAAAAGCACTAGCTCTTGGGGGAATTTTCAGACTCCACATGGTTGTAAGAACCCTGTCCTCATTAGCATTAGCATGAGCCTCCTGCAACACTTTGTAAGCAGACTTTGAGGAATATAGGCCAATAGGATCAGGCTTCCAGCAAAGGAAATCCCTGCTGGAATGATTGATGTTGCCTGACTCGATGTCAGCTATAAAATCAGCTACCATGTCAATTTCATGGTCAAAAAAGTTCCTTCTCCAAGTTAGTTTCCACTCCCATCTCTCTTCCACAAAATTCCCCAAGTAATTTGTTGGAGTAAAAGCCTTTCTTCTAACGTAGACCTTGATGGTTGAGGGTAACTTGCTTCCCGTAGCATTTGGGCTAGTGCCTCTCAGGCCCAAAGTTTGATTCAAGTTAATTCCCGCACAGATTGCATTATCCCCTACCTTTGACCCGTGTTTGACTCCAAAAGGAGACTCATGGATATTATCCGGGGGATCCTCTCCTGTTGACCGCAAGTTATAAGGAGTATGTAAAGCACAAATACCTTTACCTTCAACGTCTCCTTCCTTAAGAAGAGGGTACTGCTGGCTAGGGCAAGGAGGGTTAGGTTCAGTCGTGCCATTTCCTTGCAAGACCATAGGATCAGAGCCGTTGCACCCCTTGTGGCTCACATCCCCATGAAACAGGCCCTGAAGAACTGAAAGCGACCGTTGACAGGTTTGGGCTGCCACGTCATCTCCGTTGAAGTTTGCGTTTCGTTTACACCGGAGATATGATTCCGGCGTCTTCCGTCTACGGCGGCGCTGAGCTGTACATGGCGATGGCCATATGGGCGAAACGCCTGCTGGGGTGTCGGAGCAAAAACCAGGTGAAGGACTTCGTACCCCGTGAGTGTTTTGGTCGCCGTCTGACCCTATGATTTCCGTTGAGAACGGTGACGGCGACAAGTGGTCCATCATCTCCATCCGCGAACGACCCCCCCCCAAGCACACCCCCATTCCTCTCGCAGTTGCAGGAGGTAATGAGTCCCGTCCACCACGACCGCAACCGTGTTGTCTATAACCGAAGTCTCCTCCGTGCGGATTAACAGCCTCGCAATGTCTACCCGCGACCTGTCCTCCGTAGTCGGGTCAAGTTCAACCAAATCACCACACACGGAGACAATG
Source organism: Glycine max (assembly GCF_000004515.6). Lineage (NCBI taxonomy): Eukaryota > Viridiplantae > Streptophyta > Magnoliopsida > Fabales > Fabaceae > Glycine > Glycine max. The sequence continues at coordinate 10,036,289 of NC_038245.2, forward strand.
CTTGCGAAGTTCTCCGCGTCCCAGGCCATTAGTGGCACTCCCCATATACGTATCCACGTTAAGCAATGAGAGGGCTTCAATTCCGGCGTCCATCTTTTAAGAGAGGAAAAAGGAGTCCCTCCGTGTTGTTGTTCGTCAAGAATGAGCTTGTTAGCTGTTTCGTCATCCATGTCGGAGATGATGATCTTATCATCTCCCCAATACGCAACTTTGATCTCTGGTCCAAACAACCCCTGAACCTCCACGTCTACCCTGTCAAACATACCCTTGTTTTTAAGGCACCCCACCCACGCGTTGTCAAGCCATTTAAGTTTTTCCGACGACGTCTGAATGTTGATAGGCTCCATGTTCGCCTCGCTTAACCCCTTCCCTGGGATAGTCTGTAACTTCTCTTTCCTGTCATTCTTACTCTGCTTCACAACTTCCGCGAACGATTTCCATGTTGTGGACTCCGGTACTTGTCGTGTCTTCTGCTCAGTCGTGACAGGCACCGTGGGTCTTCTTATAGTATGGTTACGAAGGTCCACTGATGGGTTAGCTACCCTGTTACCTCCCCTCTCCCCTCTGAAACATAGGCTTGTTGACGAACAGTTTCCTCCCCTGTAAGTATATATTGTTATCTAACCTTCTCTCCATTCTATCAACGTCATCTACCCCTTTAAAGCGCACGAAGCCGTATCTATGGCCGTGTTTGTTCCTCTTCTGCGGTATGAATACCTCCATCACCTTTCCCCATTCCTGGAATTTCTTCCAGAGGTCCTTTTCATGCACCTCATCAGGAAAATGGGAAAAGTAGAAAGAGGTAATGTCATGCCTGTCCCTCCACGTTGCTCTATGGGACCTTCCTCTGTCAATGCCCTGGTAAGTGACATTCGAGGCCTCTCTACCCCTTCCGAAAATTGAAGCACTCTTCGAAGATGCCTTTCTCCTGCTCGTCACTTGGGTCCATTGTCCCTCGTGCCGGTCTGCGTGAAGACAGTGTTGGTCGTCTTCCTCTGTATCGCATCCCCCTATTCCTTGTTCGCTCCGACCATGGTGGTGGGCTTTCACTCCTTGATGATCGAGTACGCTAGAAGAACCTCTTTCCTTCCGTTTCTCATATTGCCTTTCTCTCTCTCTCAGATTCTCTGTCTGCCTCTCTCGCTCTCTATGATTCTCTCTCTGGTTCGTTCTCCCTCTCGCTCTCTCTCTATCTCTCTTTCTCTCTCTCTGTCTCTCTCTACCTCTCATCACTCTACCACATATTTACATCTAGTTTAATCCTCTCATCACTCTACCACTCTGTCTCTCTCTATTACCAGGGATGTACAAAAGATTATCCCTGTTAGGAACCAAGATTAGAAAATAGAAGAAAGAAAAGAAAGATGGAATTTCTTGATTGCACAAGAACGGGAAATAGGAGAGGTATCTCTCCTCCAAGGGGTTTCCTTTCACAAAGTGCAAAGCTCAATTCTCATATGATACAAAATAAAATGCCTCCTTTCCTCTTAATTCCCCTTATCTATGCTTACATTAAAACTGGTGTACTTTGCACTGTAGACTGTCGCATTTGGTCTCGTCAAGCTACAGTGCAAGTGCACAATTGGTTTATATTATCAAATATTTTAATAGTATTGTACAAAAGGTTGATAAATATATTGATAATACGAAAATTACAAACTATATCTAAAAACATATTTTTAAATTACTATTAATAAATATTTGGCATTACATTCTTACTATTTATTCTTGTTAAAGTTGTTGTTTAATAATGTTTTATTAATGTTTTATATTTCTAGCTTGTTGTAGAAGCTTGCAGAAGCTCTTAGAAGCTGTCCTGTGATCTGTCACCATAGCCTAGGCTGTAGCCTCCATTATGAACTATTTTTTGTACTATCTGTCAATTCTCGTATGTATATACACACACACACACACATCTCAGCAAACAAAGGCTGAGGATCCTTTTTGTGTGCATATTTTCATACTCAAACATTTCAAGTATTATGAACAATATTTTTAAATTATATAGTTTGGTCTTAATACTATCAATAAATATTATTATAAGGTCAACATAATAATTATTATAGGACAAATAATAATGACGTCGTGAAATCCATGTAGCAGACCTCATCTAGTGGAATAAAGCGTTTGTTGTTAATTACTTGAGTGTTTGGCACTAGACTATGACTTTGGTCATTGATTTTGAATATACTTATAATTTTGATACCTTTTAATTTTTAGCATGTATATATGCGTAGTATAAATTGTTTTATTTGTATACATAATCTTCAGTATAGTGGCCATTCTGCTATCTGTCGTAGAGGTTTTGTAGTCGGTCACTCCACACAATAAATATTTTAGGAATAGAACTACATAGTTATGGTTCATTTACACCTAATTGAATTAAAAATATGTAAACAACTTCACAAATACAAATTTGGAAAACATAATATACATCTATATACAATAACAAAGAAAACTTCAAATAAAATGATTGAGAACCCGTTGAATACTGTTCAAAGGACACAAGAATTCTGGTCTAGATGATGTAACAAATTAACAATTGCCAAGTATAAATTACCTGTACTATCAAGAAAATAGCACCTAGAAGATGCACAAAACAGTCAGATGATAGGCTCCTCAACTTGCTAGCAAGTGATGCACCTCCACCTGAGTTACTATTTAGCATTAGAAAGTTGAAAGTAGAACAGATCACATAAAAACACTGGAAGAAAAATATTAAAAGTATATCTTCTCTTCTTACAGACAAACATAATCAATTATGACAAAGAAATTCTCACCATCTGCATCCACAGCTCTGTCTCCAGAAAAGAACTCTGATTCTGAACCTCGACAAGCAAGAACCGGAAGCAACTCAGCAACAGCAGTCTTAATAGCACTCTTCATATCAGCAGTCAGTGTATCTCGATAAGTTCTCAGAACAGAGGGAAGTTTAGCCTGAAAATAAGGGAATTATTTAACCAAATTAAGCTTAAATAAATCACCAAATTTTCTGTTCCCGGATAACAATGGTCAAGGATAGTCACATTCTGAAGCAGTAATTTGAAAAGGTAGTCTTGATGTTTTAAGGAGGTGTTTCTCAGAAAAACAACAATCTCAAGTCATTAAAGTGTGAAATCACTTAGCATGCATAATTCCCATCACAAAGAAATACCAAGGGAGATAAAAACACATCAAAGAAAGGAGTATAGACAAGTAGCTATAGGAGACAGAATAAACAGGGTAAATAAAAGGGAGAAAAAATTCATCTCTTACTCTGTGTTTTTTTTTTTTTCGGCAAAGATAAGTATTATATATAAAAAGAAGTACCAGAGGTACTCATAGTACAAAAGAGATCCATATAAATGGTTCCACAGTCAGACTTAAAATTCTGAGGGGGAACCAAACTATGGATACAAAAGCAAAAGTTTTTACATGTATCAATGTGAACACTATGCAGTCCCCTGCTAATACATAAAACTCTGTGGTAAGTTAGTTGACCATTGATTGAAATGCACTGAAAAATCCTTCTCAAAGCCCCTAAGCCAAGACCAAAGAAGGAATATGGCCTCTTCGAACAATTTGTTAGCATCAAAAGTCCCATTAGAGAAGATAATGCTATTTCTAAATTTCCATATGGACGACGTCAAAGCTATCCACCAACATTGCCATCTACTATTTCTCACACCAGCTGGTTGAAGACCCAAATGATGGAGGAAGTGCTGCTTTGGGTTTAAAGGTGAAGCGCCCTTAAGTTGCAGCCATGACATGGATTCCCACCATATCTCTTACTCTGTGTTTGTTTGGGTGTAAATAGAGAGGAGAGAAATAGGATGGAAATACCAAATTTCTACAGTTCTTTTCTTCTTATTTCTATCCATCCAAACAAAACAACACATCTTTTCTACTCTATTTTCATTTATTTTTATCCTTTCTACTTCTTTCCTCAATTTCATTTCTAATCCAAACAGAGCATTAGTCTCTTACGAAATGTATACAACACAGTCTTTTCCCACGAATTGGAGCCAGCCATATGGATCAAACAGACATAAAGTTCAGTCATAAATCATATCTATAGATAAACTATTAACCTCTAAATCCTTGTTAATGGTTTCACCTATAGATTTTCTTTGTTTCCCTTTATGTTAGGATATATAAGGAGAAGGGAAAGTTAGTTAACATAGTTAGACTATTAATAAGTTAGTTAGTTTTGATAAATTGGGAGGAAAATAGAGAGAAAACAGAGAAGAAAAAGGAGATATTCAGAAAGCTAACTAACTCTAGAGAAGCCCTTGTACTCCTCCACCCACCATATTTCGAATCCAATACCCTAGCCTATAATTCTCCTTGGTGCTGAAATAAACTCCATTTCCATTTGCCAAACAGTGCAAGATTGAAGGTCTTAATGTCCTTGAGGCCTAATCCCCCTTTTTCCTTTGGAAGCCACATTGTATCCCACTTAATCCATGCAATCTTCTTTTGTTCAATGCCGCCACCCCATAAGAATCGGCGTTGTATACTCACCAGCTTGTCCACCACTCTATTAGGAACCCTGGAAAATGAGAAGAAATAGATAGGGATAGATGTTAAAACCGACTATATAAGGGTCACTCTTCCCCAAAAGAGATGTGTCTTTGCTTCCACTTTGCTAATTTTCTCTCACACTTGTTAATGATAGGATCCCACAACTGACATTGCCATGGGTTTGTCCGAATTGGTATGCCCAAGTATATGAACGGTATGAACAACAAGCTACAGTTCATGTATTTTGCAGCATCATGCTTCCACTGATCCGGCATTCCAATTGCTCCAAAACAGCTTTTTGCAAAATTAATTTTGTGACCTGATACAAGCTCAAAGGTCCTCAAAATGGCTTTGATTGCCTTGACATTCTCCATTGACGCCTCACCAAAAAATATTGTGGCGTCAGTATATTGTAGGATGTTGATTTCCACATTGTTTGTGCCCACTGAGAATCCTCTGAATAGATTCTTCTCCACTGTCTCTCTCATCAACCCGTTTAGAGCTTTAGCAACAATAGTAAACAAAAAAGACGCTAGTGAATCCTCCTGTCTAAGTCCTCTTTGTGGGACGAATTCAGTCGAGGGGCTTCCGTTCACCAATACTGAAATAAAAGCAGATCTTAGGCATAACTCAGTCCATTGGATCCATTTGGAACAGAAGCCCATCCACCTTAACATGTATATCAAGAATTCCCATGAGACTAAATCATATGCCTTTTCATAGTCTACTTTGAACACCATGCATGATTTTTGGCCCCTTTTAGCTTCCTCAACCACCTCATTTGCTATGATCACACTATGCAGCAAATGTCTGCCCCTTATGAATGCGGATTGTCTTTCATCTATTATGACTGGCAGCACCTTCAATCTTTTAGCTAACAACATGACCACAATCTTGTATATACAGCCTATTAGCGAAATAGGTCTGTATTCATTAAGGTGTTGTGGATCAACCACTTTAGGGATTAGGGCTATAAAAGATGCATTGCAGTCCTTTGGGAAAAGTCCATTAACGTAGAATTCATCCAGAAACCGGAGAACATCAGGTTTGATTACTTGACAAAACTCCTTAATAAACTTAAAGTTTAGTCCATCTGGGCCTGGACTTTTCTCACTCCCATAATCCCATATAACCTTTTATATTTCATCCTCCTGGAAACGCCCCATCAGCATATCATTGTGTTGCTGTCCAATGGCCTGAAAGCGGATTCCATCCAGTTGTGGTCTATCTTGCTCAGATTCTTGAAATCTTTGCAAGAAGAACAATCGGACTGCCCCTTTCACTCAATCCAGGATCCATCAATCATCACTCCTTTCAGAGAGTTATTTCTACGATTCGCATTCATCACCAAATGGAAGTAGCGTGAGTTGCAATCGCTTCTTTAATCCATCTTGATCTCGCCTTCTGCCTCAGTAGAGACTCGCGTGATTGGGCAGCTAACCATAGTGCTTCCTGTGGTTTCTTCCGGGTCAGCAATTCTTGGGAAGATAGTTGTCTATCAATTGTATCCGCTTCCAGCTTGTTTAAATCAGTCTCAATTTTCTTTAACTTCTTAGAAGTATCTCCAAAGTGTTCCTTATTCCAAACCTTCAACCTTTCCTTGAGTCGTTTTATTTTTTCTTTAAGCACAAAGCCACCCCATCCCCATTGCTGACTGGAAGCCCAACAATCCCGAACAACTGTCTTGAATGACCTGTCTTGAAACCAACAATCAAGGATCCTGAAAGGTTTGGGACCTCAGTCTATATGTTTGAATCTGAGCAAAATTGGGCAATGATCCGAGAAGTTCCTATCCAAGGTGTATTGTGTACTTCCAGGCCATTTAGCAAGCCATTCAGGAGATACCAGAATCCTGTCCAGCTTGCTCTTGGCAGATCCATTCAGTCTGAACCATGTGAATTTTCTCCCCACCCATGGCACCTCTTCTACCTCCAAATCCTTAATCCATTCATTGAACTCCTTGATGTTGCTTTCCTCCACCCCCCTCTGACAAGTACCCAATCTTTCAAATGAATTTCTGATATTATTGAAATCTCCTAGTATACACCATAGACCTCCAGGGTTTAAGTTTTTCATCTGCCTGACACTGTCCCATAAGGCTCTCTTGTTCTGAATATCACATGGTGAATAGATGCTGACAATATGAACTTGTTGTGCCTCCTTAATCCACTGCCCTTCCAACAAGATGAAACCATTGTCAATGACCTTCCTTTCCAATTTGAAAGTTTTCTCACTCCATATACATAGAATCCTGCTTGTTGTATTATATGCAGGTTGCATTTCCCAACTTACTTCAGGGTCCCCCCCACAGTGCTTGACACATCGTCTTCTCAATTTTCTCCTTCTTTATCTCCTGAATACATAGCATATCTATGTGCTCTTTCATGACCACTCTCCTAATTGCTGCCCATTTCACCCCCCTCCCTAACCCTCTGACATTGTATGTTATGACATTCATGGGGTAGTATTCCTATTTCCCAATCTCTCTGCCTCTTTCCTATCTCTTTCCTCCATTGCCCTTATCTTGTCTATGATTTTGCCTTGCTCTATCCCACATGTTGCCCCTATTTCTTTTTCCATATTCCATAGAAATGTTGCCACTTCCAACTGGTCTTTGCTTGGATTAGCATTCTCAACTTCATTTTGTGTTGATGTTCCTTCCATGTGGACGTTGGTATCACTGTTACCACTTCTATCTTTCTCCTTGTCCACGTTGTGTTGCTGCTTTGGGCCCCTTATAGATGGTTTTGTAACTATGGCAGGCCATTCGTCATTTGCAGTACCCTACTTCATTTGCTTTTGGCACCTCCTATTTCGCGAATATACCTGCCAGGCACAAATAGGTTCCCCTTTATTATTTTGTGGGTTGAGACCAGATTGTTGTGTTGCTTCTTTGATGGTGTGAATAGAAAAGCCCAAATGATTTTTAAAACCCCCCTCAGCCTCCTGTGGGTCACGTGACTCTTCCCATTCAAAATATGTACCCCCAACACCTCACAGCTCCTTCCAGACTCTTGGTTTCCGTTTTCGTGTAATTGTTTCTCCCACTTTGTCGGGTTGATGTTCCCGACATGTTGTTCCTCTCTATTCTTGTGTGTTTCCTTATCTCAGAAGCTATCATCTGTCACCATCCATCGACACGCCACTTGTTCTTCATCGATATCCATTGTGCTATCTGCTCTGCTCCCTTTCTGATTGAAGCGTTGTACCCACGGGCCAATGTTTTTACCATGTGGTCTTTCCTTTCCGTTTAGACCACTAGGTATTGTCGTGTTCCCCTATATTGCATTCCCGACATTCAGATTGAAGGTGGTCCTTCACAACGCGTCATCAGTTTTCGACACATCTTCATTTTTCGGCTCATCTTCCTTCTCCGACGCGCATAACATCTCCGGTACCGGAGTTCCAATATCACTTTCGTCGGACTCGATTTCCTCCGATGATCTCAAAGCACTCCTGAATCGGCAGTTGCATGTTCCCGTACTGTACCCATTTTCCTCCACTACATGTACTATGTAAACCTCCCCACCTATGTGTACATTTACCGTGTGTTGGATTACGGGTCGCCACAGTGTTTTGATGAGTACCCTTGCCCTGTCCACCCTCCGAACTTCTTCAACGTCATCGTCCACCTCCACCATATCCCCAATCGCAGCCAAAATCTTCTGAATTTGCGTCGTGTCCCAGGCTATCAACAGAATACCCCAGCACTGGACCCAAGTCAACCTGTATCCTATATGCAACCTCGGGTTCCATTTCTCCAGCGAATGAAATAAGGAAGCTCCACTCATGATTTCTTCCTGGATCATTTGTTCTGCTCTGACATCAGTGAGGCCAAGTAGCAGAACCAAATCATCCCCTATGTACTTCGGCGCTATGTCTGCTCCTATATCCCACGATAGTTCGTCTTCAACTCTGTCAAACAGTGCCAAGTTCTTCAATCGCCCCACCCAAGCATCGCTAAACCACTTCTCGTCCATTGGGATATCAAGGTGTACCGATGAGAGTGAACCTTTGCGACTGTAAGCTCATTGTCTTGTGTCCACCTTTGCCCTGAGTTCCTGGTGTTTCTCGCCGCCACCATTGCATACGAGACTGGATTTGTTCTCTACTGTGGTTGTCTTCGTCGAGCTGCTTCATTTTCGTGTCTCTCATCATACCCCTTTGCTTTGTTTTCTGGTATTTGTTCTACTTTTCTCGCCAACTCTCTCCTATATTTTGGAATGTTGACATACAACTTTAAACCTCCAATGACAATATTGTCCAGTTGTCATTCTAAGCTGTGCACATCATTCACCCCCTTAAATCGTGCAAAACCATACCTCCTTCCGTTTTTGTTTCTTTGTTTGGAGATGAAAATCTCCCTCACATCCCCCCACTTTTTGAACTAGTACCACGGGTCCTTCTCGGTTGCATCTTCTAGGAATCGCGTGAAATAGAAGGATGAGATGTCATTCTAATCCCTCCAGTTTGCCCGAGTAGAGCAATGTTGTTGTCCATCCTTGTTCTCAGCGTAGTTATGTCGGGGATACTCTCTCGACCTCACACTATCACTCTCTCTGACACTTCCTCTATTCCTAACTCTAACCCACCGACTGTTTCTCTCTCTACTCATTCTCTCTCTATAATGCCTACACATATGACTAAGTGGGATTGTAGAACTAACTATATCTAACTCTAACAGAAAGCTAACTAACTCTAACAGAAAGCTTACTAACTCTAGAGAAGCCCTTGTACTCCCTGAATTACTAACTACCACGAAATGGGTGCTGTTAGCAAAAGCTAACAAACAGCCCTTACAGTAGATATTCAGTACAGAATGGGTGTTGTTAGCAAAGGCTAACAGCCCTTATAGACAAAATACAAAACTGTTTTCACAGTTATACATTGACATATACTAATAGTTAGTTAGAGGGGTTTATTAGATATAAATAGGGGAAGAAGGAAAAGCTGCTGGCTAACAGATTGAAGAAGGTCATGCCCTTCATCATAGACGAAAGGCAATCTGCATTCATTGAAGGAAGGCATTTGTTGCATAGTGCAGTAATTGCAAATAAGGTGGTCGAGGAAACTAGGAGAGGACAGAAGCCTTGCATCGTCTTTAAAGTGGATTACGAGAAGGCATATGACTCGGTGTCTTGGAACTTTCTGCTTTACTTGCTGCGGAGAATGGGTTTCCACTCCAAGTGGATCCAATGGATCGAGGGATGCCTAAAATCTGCTTCTATCTCAGTATTGGTCAATGACAGCCCCTCGCATGAGTTCATACCATAGAGAGGCCGGAGGCAAGGGGACCCATTAGCACCATTTCTATTCAACATTGTGGCTGAAGCTTTGAACTGGCTGGTAAGAGAAGCAATTGGGAAAAACCTGTACAGGGGATTCTCAGTGGGGTCAAACAAAGTGTTTTTTTTTTGTCAGCAAAGATAATATATTATATATTGAAATAAGTACCAGAGGTACTTAAAATACAAAAAGAGTCCATATAGATGGTTCCACAGTCAGACATTAATATTCTGAGGGGGAACCAAGCTATGGATACAGAATGCATATGAATTTACATGTATAGAGCTCATAACTATGCAATCCCCTGCTGATACATAAAACTTTGTGGAAAATTACTTGACCATTGATTAAAATGCACTGTGAAATCCTTCTCAAAACTCCTAAGCCAAGACCATAGGAGGAATATTGCTTCTTCAAGCAGTTTATTAGCATCGAAATTTGCATTAGAGAAGACTATACTATTTCTAAGTTTCCATATGGACCAAGTTAAAGCTAACCACCAGCATTGCTGTCTATTATTCCTTACACCAACAGCTTGAACACCCAAATGTTGAAGGAAATGCTGCTTTGGGCTTAATGGAAAAGCACCCTTAATTTGCAGCCATGACATGGTTTCCCACCAAATGGGTTGTACTTTACTGCAGTGAAAGAAAAGATGGAATGCATCCTCTTCTTGGGTTCTGGAAAGAGGACATAGTGTATCTGTGAGCTGTATCTGTCTTCTCTGCAAGTTTTGTCTTGTCGACAGTTTGTCTCTTATTAATCTCCAGTACGCAGATGATACAATCTTTTTCGGGGAGGCATCCATGCGGAATGTAAAAGCAATCAAAGTAATCTTGAGGTCCTTCGAACTCGTATCGGGACTCAATCAATTTTGCAAAAAGCAGCTTCGGCGTATTCGGCATGGCTGACCAGTGGAGAAGAGAAGCAGCAGACTATCTCAATTGTAGCTTGTTGAACATTCCTTTCATCTACCTGGGCATACCTATTGGGGCAAACCCAAGAAAGAGTCAGATGTGGGATCCTCTTATAAATAAATGTGAGAGAAAATTAGCGAGATGGAAACAAAGACACCTATCTTTCGGGGAGAGAGTGACTCTCATACAGTTGGTTTTAACATCTATATCCATTTACTTCTTTTCTTTTTTCAGGGTTCCTAAGAAGGTGGTCGACAAGCTAGCTCGCATTCAGAGAAAGTTCTTATGGGAAGGAGCGCTTGACCATAACAAGATAGCCTGGGTCAAGTGGGACATAGTGTGTCTCCCAAAAGACAGAGGGGGGCTGGGGATCAAAGACGTAAACACCTTCAATCTCGCACTACTCGCAAAATGGAAGTGGCATCTTTTCCAGCACCAAGGGCAACTGTGGGCTAGGGTATTGGAATCCAAATACGGCGGCTGGAGGGGTCTAGATGTGGTAACCACAGGCAGCAAAGAATCCATTTGGTGGAAGGATTTGAAGTTGGCATCCCATCATCCGGAGAACGGAGAAGCATTACAGAGGAGCACAGTCTGGAGGGTCGGATGCGGGGACAAAATTAAGTTCTGGGAAAATAATTGGATAGGTGATAGCGGTGCATTAGCAGCAAAATACCCTAGATTGTACCTCATATCTAGTCAGCAAAATCACACTATTCAGCAGATGCGGGTCCATAACGACTCAGGGTGGGAGTGGCAGTTCACGTGGAGAAGATTGTTGTTTGATAATGAGATAGACATGGCTACTACATTTCTAAAAGATATAGAAACCCAGCAAATTCAGCCACAAAGGTCAGATGGGTAGGCGTGGATGGCAGATTCCAGCGGTCAATTCTCAGTAAAGAGCGCTTACATCATCATGAGGGAGCCTTCATCAGAAGCAATAGAAGATACAGCTTACGCAGATCTGTGGAAGCTGAAGGTACCGAATAAAATATTAGTTTTCACATGGAAACTACTTAGAGACCGTCTCCCCACAAGAAGCAACCTTCATAGGCGACAAGTGGTGATAAATGATAGGAGGTGTCTGTTGTGTGGCAGCATGGAGGAGGACACAAGTCATTTGTTTTTTCATTGTAGCAAAGTCATTCCTCTTTGGTGGGACTCGTTGTCTTGGGTGACCTCTGTTGGGCCTTTCCCGCAAAATCCAAAACAACATTTCCTCCAACACATACATGGAGTGACTCAGGGAGCTAAGGGTAACAGGTGGAGATGGTGGTGGTTGGCTCTTACATGGTCGATATGGCAACAGCGGAATAAGATACTCTTCTCCAATGACACATTTGACGCTAATAAAATCATGAACGATGCATCTTTTCTATTGTGGATGTGGCTACGGAACTTAGAGAAGGACTTCAACATTAGCTACAATCACTAGTCCAGCAATCTTAGATCAGGGTTTGTGTATTAGTTGTCGATAGTATAGTGCATAGGTGCAAAATACTGGTCACATGTAATCTAGGCTTTGGTTTCCATCAAGACTACATTAGTCTGACAATGGAATCATTGGTCTATGGTCTTATAATGCACCATTTGTAAATTTAGTACCTCTGGTACTTAATTAATATATTATCTATTTTTGCTGAGCAAAAACAAAAAAATAGGGGAAGAAGGATTGGGGAGATTCAGATTTGGATCATCTGTAATTGAGCATTAGCTCTTTGTTTTTTTTTTTTTTTATCAGCAAAACTAAATATATTATATATATAAATGATCAAAAGTACCAGAGGTACTAGTACATAGGGATATACATCCTGATATCTAGACACCGAAACTAAGGTATTCTAGATATTAGGAGAACATGTCTTTTGTTCTAGTTGTAACACCCATTACATGAGAAAACCCTGACTAATATTGCTTGCCCATTGATTGAGATGAGTGGAGAAATGTTTCTCAAAATGTCTAAGCCAAGTCCAAGTCCAAAAAACAGCTTCATCAAACAATCTGTTAGCATCAAATTCTGCATTTGAAAACAGAACTCTATTTCTGATTTTCCAAATAGCCCAAGTTACCGCCATCCACCAGTATCGCCATCTCTTAATCCTTAAACCTTCTACCTGGATGAAGATATGCTGTAAAAAATTCTGTTTAGGCCCAAGAGGAAAGGCAGTCTGTAAATTCAACCAAAGACATCGATTCCCACCAGTTGGTTGGATGAAGACGCAATGGAAGAACAAATGAGATGCCTCCTCTACAGCTTCTCTGCAGAAAGGACATCGCAGATCCTGCAATTGCACCTGTCTCCTATGCAAATTCATCACTGTTGGTAGTCTGTCTTCTATTAGCCTCCAAGCAAAAACTGCTATTTTGCTAGGAATTTTAATCTTCCATAATTCCTTACACCAGTCTTGTTGCTGACCTCCTTTAGAAGCTTCCAAAACCAGATTGTAGGCACTGCGGGTGGAATAGATCCTTGTTTGATCACCTAACCATTCCCATTCATCTGGTCCTTGCTGCTGAATGTGTATACCTTCGATATCCTTTAAGAAGTTGACTGCTGACTCAATTTCATTTTCAAACAACGGTCTTCTCCACAGAAACTGCCACTCCCAACCTGACTACATGTGCTGTCCCATCTGTCTAATGGTTTGGTTTTGCTGTGTAGATATTTGGTACAATCTAGGATACCTCTCAGCTAGAGGAGTTTTCTCTCCTATGTTTTGTTCTTTTCTTATTATTCAATAAAATCTATCTTTTCTTTCTCATTCTGATTCTTGGCTCCTAGCAATTGGTTCGACCTATCGGATTTGAATTTTGAACCAAGAATCAGAATGGAAAAGAAAAGATAGATTGACCCCTAGCAATTGGGCTACCAAGATTTACTCTGCTTACTGAGGTTTCTACAAGTCCTCTCCACACATGCCCAAACCACCTAACAACCATCCATCTTTTCAATAATAGATGTTACTCCAACTTTCTAATGCATTCATTCTCAATAGTCTCTTGTTGGCTTTTATAACTTAACAATGCAGTCTTCTTACTTTGGACATGGTTGCGGAATTTAGAGAAGGATTTTTCCATGCATTTTAACCAATGGTCTAGTAACATTTCAGCAGGGTTCATGTAACAGTAATATTTGGACTAATTCTAGTTTTGCTCTATCTGGGGTAGCCCAACTATGGTTCCACTCCCGACTCCATTTTAGTCTGTTTTGGAACCATTGTCTTGGGCATTCCAATATCTGTAATTTAGTACCTCTGGTACTCAATTAATATATATTATCTACTTTTGCTGAGCAAAAAAAAAATAACTTAACAATGCAAGTCTTATAACTGAGAAAAGTTTCCCTTAAGCTTCGGCAGTATATTTCTGTCACATAGAACACCATAAGCATGCCTTCATTTCATCATCCCTAATCATATCCTATGGTTTACATCTCTCTCAATCTCTCCATTGTTTTGCATGATGGACCCAAGATACTATAGCCACATGACTCGTGGTATGGTATGGTCTCCAATTTTTACCTCTAAGCTAGGATTGGTGTACCTCCTGCTAGACTTGAAATCCATTTGGTCCATCTCACTTCTATTGTGCCAAAGCTTATCTCCACATCTCTAACTTCCCATTTATTTACTCTCTTGACTCTCCAGCCAAGATTATATCATCTGCAAAAGTGTGAATCATGGCACCAGCTCTTGGAAAAGCCAAGTAAGAACATCCAAGACAAAGGTAAAATGATAGGCGCCCTTAGTTTTTTTTTTTTTATCAGCAAAGGTAAGCTATATATTAATTGGAGTACCATAGGTACTGAATAGTACATAAAAGGACCATACAAATGGTTCCACAATCAGACATTCATATTCTGAAAGGGAACCAGTGTATGGATATAGATTTGCTATGAAATTTACATGAATTAGGTTCGTAACTTAGTCTACTACTGATACAAAAAGCTTTGTGTAAAACTGCTTGCCCATTGATTGAAATGGACTGTGAAACCTTTCTCAAAACCCCTTAGCCAAGACCACAGTAGGAATGTCGCCTCTTCAAACAGTGCATTAGCATTGAAAGTGGCATTAGAGAACACTATACTGTTTTTAAGCTTCCAAATGGACCACGTTAAGGCTAACCACCAGTATTGCCATCTGTTCATCCTTACTCCATCAAGTTGAACACCCAAATGTTGAAGGAAATGCTGCTTTGGGCTTAATGGGAAAGCACCTTTAATGTGCAGCCATGTCAGAGTGTCCCACCAAATGGGTTGTATCTTGCTGCAATTAGTTGATCCCTAGTAGTGCAGTCCTATAATTATAGGAAAATCTATTGTGACGCCACCCTATGTTCTTGCCCTAGTTGTGACCCTCTTATACACATCTTTGATAGCTCAAATATAGGTAACAACCATTTTTTTCGTTAGGGACTTCCACAATACCTATCTTAATACCCTATAATACCCCTTTTCCAAATCAATGAACACCACATGTAAGTCTTTTTTTTTGCTCTGCAAAAATAATATTATATTACTGAGTACCAGTGGTACTGGAAGTACATATTACATTCAGATATGCTCCCTAGACATTTTGTATGCCCATTGAACCAATCTGATATAAGTTAGCATATTACATAAATCTGTTCTAAAATCCTATTTTCTTGCATTAAGAAATCCTTCTCTGATATTGGAAGACCAGTAGTTAAAATGCATGTTGAACTCCTTCTCCAAATTTGTGAGCCACGTCCACATTAGGAAAATTGCATCATCTATGATTCTATTAGCATTGAGTGTACCATTTGAGAATATAATGTCGTTTCTTTGCTTCCAAATGGTCCACGTCAGTGCCACACACCACCATTTCCATCTTCTAGACCTCATTCCCTCTGTCACACCACATGTAAGTCTGTTTTATTCCTTCTGTACTACTCCATCAATTGTTGTAGGAAGTATATTGCTTCCTAGGTTGACTTCCCAAGCATAATTACCCTTGGTTTTTATAGTCTCTTGTATTAATTCCTGTTCAATTACCCTCTTCCATAGCTTCATAGTAGGGTTCATGAGCTCAATCCCCCTACAATTTGTGCAATTTTATGAAATATATGATAAAATTTTAGGAATCTTTAAAAAGATTTTGCAGAACTCTCCTCACAATTGTTGTGAAATCATGAGATCCTACAAATTTTGTGTAGGGAAGGGGGGATTTTGAATACTCTATATACAAGTTACAACCAGACAATTACTTGCCAAATTTTGCATAGGGAAGGTATTAGAGTAGTCTTACTCTAATAGAAGGAGACACATCAAAGAAACAAGTATTAAAACTTCATCTTTCAAGATAATCCTCAAACCAATAAACAAAAGACAACTGCAACGTGGAGCCCAATAAAATTAAGGATCACCACATATAATTATCGTTAAAAACAAATGTCTGTGGCATTTACCTACTGCAATCATGCTGTGGTTTCAGATTTTATACAAAGTTCTGGTCAACACATCTTGGAAAAGAGAATAGTTCTTGTAGAATTTCTGATGGCATTTTGGAAAAAAAAGTACATGAAGATTCAGAAGTTTTGGAAATTGGAATCACATGGGATGCATTAATATGAAACACTCAAGCATTGTTTCTTTGTGCATTGTAGCTCAGAAACAGAAACCTTCTACATGGGATCTCATACAAAGTTTTTTTTGTTTTTGTTTTATTTTCCTTTTCTATCAATTGCAAAATACCTAGTATATACTGTAAAATGAGAGAAAATATAGGGGGATAATAGACTGAAACCGTGTGTCATAGTACACAGCAGATGTGTGCCTATATAGGATAATTACATTAATTGGAATCACATAGGATGCATTAATATGAAACACTCAAGCATTGTTTCTTTGTGCATTGTAGCTCAGAAACAGAAACCTTCTACATGGGATCTCATACAAAGTTTTTTTTTGTTTTTCTTTTATTTTTCTCTTCTATCAATTGCAAAATACCTAGTATATACTGTAAAATGAGAGAAAATATAGAGGGACAATAGACTAAAACCGTGTGTCAGAGTACACAGAGGATGCAAGCCTATATAGGATAATTACATTAATTATACATAAATAGAGGATATTTTGTTTCCACTAAATCAAAGATAATATTCCTATAAACTGTAATTAATACTAGAATCAGAATGTTAATTCTAATTTTCAACACTCCCCCTCAAGCTGAAGCTTACTAAGCAATCAGCTTGTTACAAGAAAATTTATTCCCACTAATAAATAAAAAAACAACAGAAATGGAGTTCCACAAAAAAATATTTGAAGGACAACTCAGGGATGTTGACGAAGTCAAGGAATATTGCTAGAAAGAGAGAGCTAGAATATCCATCAACCTAAGAAAACCAAGTTCCAACTTTCTTAAAACCATCATTTGGAAGTTTCAAACCAATATTTTGAAGACAACTCAAAGATCTTGGTGAAATTAGGGAATATTGCTTGAAAAAGAGAGTTGGAAAACACATCAGCCTCAGAAGGTTCAAAGCAAGTTCCGACTTTCTTAAAACCAAGAGTTGGAAGCTTTAGAGCCAATTGTGGACTGGAGACTCAACAAGGGGATAGAGAAAAAAAAATCTGCAGGTAAAAAAAGCCAAAAAAGTCAAACATCAAAATCCCCGGCGGAGGCAATGGTGGCTGACTACATGTTCAGACTCACCGGAGGAAGACAAGCACCATGGTGGTAGTGGGTGCACCTAGATTGCACCGGAGAGGAGTAGATCTGACAAAACGTGAAAAGATTAAAAAAGATGGCCAGAGAAGGTGGCGGCACGTGGCAGCTCCGATGGCGCCGAAGAAAGGTGGGCTTGACCGACGATGAAGAGACGAGTCTGATGGTGCTAGCAGTGACAGCTTCTGCACAGCGAAATATGGTTCACCGGATAAGAACACTCGCCGGAAAAGTTGCTGGAAAACAGAAACAGTTCGCCGGAAGAAGGGCAACGAGTGGAATGGTACACCAAAAACTGGAAAAAGAATGATAGAAGAAAGGCAGCAAGCAAAAGGGCTTACCGGGGACAGTCGGTCCCCAGTGAGGGACGGTTTTTCCTTATTCCCTCAACCTAGTCCTAGATACCATGTAAAATGAGAGAAAATGTAGGGGGATAATAGACTGAAACCGTGTGCCAAAGTACACAGTGGATGCGTGTTTATATAGGATAATTACATCAATTATACATAAATAGAGGATATTTTGTTTCCTCTAAATCAAAAATAATATCCCTATAAACTGTAATTAATACTAGAATCAGATATTAATTCCGATTTTCAACATATATAAATCTTGATGAAAGGATAATTTATCCTCAAAAATACAAAAGGGAAAATCTCACAGCACTGATCTTACTAAAGTTCTTTCCCAATAAAAAATAATACTCAAACTTTCACAATAACTAATTACTTACAGTTCTAAGCAATCCAATTACAGTAGGAAGAAGACTATCTTTGAAATGATTGGTTTCCTCTTCTTCCAACTTTACCTGGTTAAGAAACAGAGGTTAGAACACAAACTGCATCCTGAAACTTCACAATCAAGGTCAAAACACAAAGTTAACAATACATCATATCATATAACTTTACTATGAGACTTTCAGCTACTCAAATGTTGGATTAATGACAAAACAGAGTGCTCAAATAAATGATTGTGCAGTGTGTAAAAATAAAGGCATCAAGAATCAACAATGGCTTCATTTACCCAATTACCCTTATATACTAGTCCTCTATGTTCCAACACAGATAGATTAATATGGATTCTGGATTCTTCATGTGTGTTCTCCTGAAAATCTTTTTTGTCAGATGCAGAGATTCTAAATTAAATAATGAATATCCTAAAAATTACAAAATTTCATCCCTGACAAACCCATTTGAAACTTTCACACTACCCTCCTAAACACAGGTCTTTCATTAGGACAGAGATTAACAATATAATAAATGTAGCAAATTCATATACCATACACAGCTTTTATCAGACATGTGTTACATGCAGATTAACACTGGAACAGTAAAATAGGAAAAGAATGGATTTTATTCAAGAACTCTAATCCCAGTTCAGCCCCCGAGATATAACAGAGCTAGGATAGGAATGAATGCTGAATAGTGAATACAGAAATGGCCTTGGGAGTTTTGAGAGGCCCAATATCTATTATTGATCCCCTGCTCATGGTCATTTCAAGGGAATTTCTATTATTGATCGATATGCAAAGAGATCATGCAGTTTTGTTGCACTTTTGAGCCATTTCAAATTGCCGTTTACTCCCTTCTTCTTGTTTCCCTTTTTAGTTGGGCTTTCTTAACCTTGTCCCAAATGTAGAAAAAATATTTATGAAGGTTACAACTTCAAATTCTACACAACTACAAAAATGAACATTCACTTTTTTCTTTAGTGAAGTTTAATACATACATGTTTTTTTTTTGGTCAGCAAAAGTAGTTATATATAAATAGAAGTACCAGAGGTACTAAAGATACAGTATAGTTCTAGATATACTACTGGATTCAGTGATCAGGCTGACTACAAGCTGATAGGATCCAGAGTAATTAACAGTAGATACATGTACATAACCCTCAGCTGGATTGTCATCCTAATTACAGAAACCATCTATTAGGTTGCTAGACCACTGGTTAAAGTGTATAGAAAAATCTTTCTCCCTAGCTCTGAGCCATGTCCAAAGCAGAAAATGTAACTGGAGCCTATTGGCCCAGTGACAAAAAAGAACAACTCATTTTTCTATATCTTGACCCCCATTATAGCAAAAGAAACCACCACAGTAAACAGTACCACTAAAAAATGTAATGGTGAAGATTTGAAAGATTTCCAGCACAAGAGTCACAGAAAATTAAAGATAAAAGTAACTGAAGATACAATCTTACTTCATCATCCTTTCCATTCATTGGAAGGGAAGCTCTTGCTTTAGCTTTGGATAAAATTATCACATCTTTTTCAGCAGCATCGTTTAAGGAAGCTCGAATAAACTCTGCGGAAAGAATGCTACCAAAATAATACAATACATTACTAATTGTCCAATACAAAATAAAACTTTAGCCTTTTCTTTGACAAATACAAAATCCAATTTTAGAAATATACCATAACCAAAGTTCAGAATAAAATGGACAAAAAAAGCACGTTCAGAATACGCAGAAGTTTAAAATATTTCAAAGTAAGAATTGAATTTGTTCACAAGCTTAACTGTTGAAATCATTATTCACATCAAATCATTAGATACAATTTTTGACACAAATGATAGATTGGAGAGCCAATCACAGAGTGGCCAGAGAAACTGCTCAAATTGGCAGAATTATACGATCCAGTATAGAAATCGAGAGACATGGAGTCTGCAAAGGGCCAATGCTGCCCTAAGCCAAAAACTGAAACTGATTTCTATTTTTAAAATTTTTATTTTATAATTTTGTAGAGAAAAGAATAAGGACACATTGGCAAAAAACACTGTTCTGCCTTGGTGTGTGAGAAAAAAACTGTTTTATTTATCTATTTCTTCCTGTCTGCCCTTTGCCATGAATGCAAAGATTAAAAGAGTAAGGAGACAAAGCAAAGGAATAAACTTTTGAGTTTAGACTAGGACTAGGTTATGTTGCTACTGGCTAGTAATATTCGATCTATGTTTATGATTTTGTTCCATGAGACTTATGGTTATGATGTTTTGTGATCAATTCCGGGTTTAAAATTATTACATTGAGGACTTTGTTTATAGAATAAAACTATACATCATTTATATGTGTTTCAAGCTATTTTTAATTGTGTCTAACTCTTATGATTTGATTTGTAAATATTGTTTCACATTCAACCCATCCAAGCCATTAGCAGAGTGCAGATAGCCTTTTCAGCAACTAAGATTAAAAAAACAAAAGGAGCTATCCAAACGTAAACATTATAACACAACCTATATCTTTCAATTATTACTCAGCTCTCAAAAATCAAGAAAGTAGAAAGCATTGTTAAATGAATTAATGCAAGTTAATGGAAAAACTTATCTTAAAACAAGTAAACAGTAGCATATGTGTACCTGTTTATGGATTCTATAAAGCCTATTACATGATCTCTAAGATGACGAAAGCAATGCAGACCAGAGAGCTCATCTCCATCCTGCCAAAGTTACAGAAAATGAAGAAGACAAATTAGATACAATTTTCTCTTCAACGTTCAGGAATCCCAGGCTATGTTATAAACAGTCTTCAAACTGAACTAGCTAAGTTCAACACAATAATTGATATCAGCTAAAGCATTAATCTCGAGTCCCATCCACTTAACTCTAAAACAATTAAAACTTAAAAACAGAATATATCCCGAGACCATCATTTATAAAAGCATACATATTCATGAGATACAATACAATGAATAAAGAGATACCAGCAAATGTTGCAAATCATCAGTCACATCTAGTGCTCCAGCACAATCTGCAGACGCAACAAGCTGTATCACAGCAAAACACATCAACTTAATAGCAATATGCAAACACAACAAAAATAACAAAGCAAACACCAAAAGCCAAACAAACAAATGACCAACACTGAATCAATAAGGCATGACAACTAGTAAATAAACTACCACCATAAAATTCACATAATTAATCCACAACCTAAACCAACCTCCAAAAACAATAAAATACAAGCACAGTTTCACTGCAAATCTTCACAATCCTACTCAGAAGATTAGACAGTCACATCGCCTCACTCTGGGAAAAAAAACACACAGATTCGCAAAAATTTAAAACAGTTTCATAGGTTCTTTTGGTGTTGTTCTCCAATCATAATAGGAGTTTCACCTCAGTAATTTATGTTGATATTTAATGTTAACTTTTATTGCACTCCAATTCTGATTGTAGAACAGCACTATAAATACCTAAAGAACTGCATCTAGGTTTTGCCCATTGGCACAAATCCTCACAATCCTACTCAGCAAAGATTAGACACTCACATTGGTCAACTCTTCACAAAAACACAAACACAGTTTCATTCATAAGTGCTTTTAGTGTAGTTCTCCAATCAGAATTGGTGTCTTATCTCAGTAATTTTTGTTGATCTATAATGCAAACTTTTATTAGGTCAATTACTGATGTATAACTCCAATTCTAATTGGAGAACAACACCAAAAGTACCTGAGGAATCACATCTAAGTTTTGTGCTCTCACACAAATCTTCACAATCCTACTCGGCAAAAAGATTAGACACTCGCATCACATCGCTCCACTCTTCCAAAATACACAGCAAGAAACAGAAACATCAAAATCCAAAAACGCGAAAACAAAACAAAAGCAAGATAGTACCAATTTGAGAGCGGAGAGGGCCTGGTTGACGTAAAATATAAGCCTGAGTTTCTGCAGGAGAGCGAGGAGGTTGGTCCTGGTGCCGTTGAGCTCCTGAATCCGGCGCGCGTCGTGGACCAAATCGGCGTCGAGGAGGCGAATGGTGTCCTTAAGGTGTCGAATCTGCTCGCAGCCCTGGAGGATCTTCGCATCAAGGTCCTGCAGCTGCCCCTGCGCCTCGAAGAACGACGATGACCGGAGCGAGATCTCCTTCACGAGGTGGAGCTCCACGACGTCGAGGTAGTGCGAGAGCTTCTCCTGCAGCGCGAGATTCTCCGCCACGTTGGCGAAGGGGCATGCAGCGCGGAACGTGGCGCCGTCCTCGAGGCGGAAGTCCTCCTTGAAGTAGAGCGCCGGGACCTCGCGGAGGCACGCCACCAGCGCCTCGCCCTGGCCGCCGCCGCCGGAGCCGGTGGAGTTGGTGGCGGCATCGGCGGAGGCATTGATCTGTTCGTTGGAGGCGTGGTTGCGGATGTCCTCGAAGCGGTGGAAGGCGTCGGAGATAGGGGAGAGGTAGGGGAGGAAGTCGGATCGGGAGACATCTGAGGCGGCCTTGGAGGCGGGGATGATGGCGAATTCGGGGACGGCGACGGCGACGGCGGAGGATGAGGAGGACCACCAGCCGGCCCAGGAGGCGGCGTCGGCAGCGTGAGGGTTGTTCAAAATCGAAGACAAGCTTTGGATTGAATCAGAATTCGATTTGGAAAGAGAAGAGGAAAGGGAGGTTGTTGACCTTCCCCACGTGTGTTGGGAAGGTGGGGAATCCATCACATTACTTTTTTTTCTTTTTCTTATGATCGGTTTCAATTTCAATTGGAGTGTCCGATTGTGATTGTGTTAATGTGATGGATTTTGGTGTGGTGAGTGTGGATTTTGGTTTCAGGTACGTTGGGATCTGAGGGAGGGTTGTGTTGTTGTGTTGTGTTGTGTGTTTGTGAAATGGAGGACATACGATACGGGAAAGGCGGGCTGGGAAATGAGATCGGGATCTTCCACCCGGAACAATCCAACACCGGAGTCTAGTGCTGGGTGGGGCTTCAAAATGTAATCACACACTACAGGATAGATTGATTCTATGAGTAAACAGCATGATGTAACTTTGGGTTTAATTACTCATTTAGTCTTATAGTTTTTAAATTTATTCGTTTTAATCAATAGTTAATAAGTAATTTTTTTAGTCCATGTAGTCTATTATTTAATTTTTATAAGTTTCTATCATTAAAATTGTTTAACACCATTAAATTATTATTTGTCGGTCGTCCTTCTCCGGAGCTCCCTCCCTTTCCGGAGGCCCCTGCCTTACGACGAATAATGCACTTCCACCTCACTCTCACCATCGGCGTCCGCTACAAAATCAACGTTATATTTTACGTCTTAAATATAAGAAAGAAAATAACATTTAAGAATTAATTTCATCTTAAGGATTAATTTCATCTTAAATTATATTTTTAAAGACTAATTTTACATTTATCAACTATTTTATCCGAATTTTAAAGTTTTCAAAGTTAAAAGTAAGGTTTAATTACCCATTTAGTCCTTATAGTTTCCAAACTTATCCATTTTAGTTCATATAATTAATAAATGATTTTTTTAGTCCCTGTGATTTACCATTTAATTTTCGATAGGTCCCTACCGTTAAATTATTGTTGTCAGTCGTCCTTCCCCGGAGCTCCCTCTCTTCCGGGAGACCCCCGCCTTGCAACGGATATTGCACTTCAACCCTCACCCTCACTGCCGGCGCCCGCTGCAAAATCGACCTCTCCGACACATGCAAAGGCGAGTAATGGAGAGGAAGGTTTTGACGGCACGGTGTACGGCGAGATTTTCCGTTTCCGACACATGCAAAGGCGAGAAATTGAGAGGAAGGTTTTGACGGCATGTGTCATAGAGGTCGACGGCAACGGCGACGCCGATTTTGCAGTGGGCACCGACGGTGAGGGTAGGGTGGAAGTGCAGTATCCATTGCAAGGCGGGGGTATCCCAGAAGAGAGGGAACTCCGGGAAAGGATGACCGACAACAATAATTTAACGGTAGAGACCTATCGAAAATTAAATGGTAAACTACAAGGATAAAAAAGTCATTTATTAACTATATGGACTAAAATAGATAAGTTTGGAAACTATAGGAACTAAATGGGTAATTAAACCTTACTTTTAACTTTGAAAACTTTAAAATTCGGATAAAATAGTCGATAAATGTAAAATTAGTCTTTAAAAATATAATTTAAGATGAAATTAATTCTTAAATGTTATTTTTTTCTTATATATAAGATTTTAATGTCTAAAAAATAATTAATTTAATTGATAATAATAGATTTATCTTAAATTTATATTTTTTTAAAAATTATCTTTATCATTAATATTTTTTCTTTTAATTATTTGGCAATATATATTCTCTCTTCTTTTAATGAGGAATATTTTTAATCTAAAAATAATTAATAAAAGAAAAATTATAAATTATGTTTTATAAAAATTAACAAATATTATGTCAATCCAATAGGCACAAGTTAAACCAATAGGCTCAAAGGTGTAATAAACAAGCCCAACAAATACAATGACTATGATAGGTTGTTTTGGACCATTAGAGATTGGGTCTTTTAGTATTTTCCATTCCAAGAAAACTTCTAGTTGTTTATTAGTTGTATTTGACCAGTAGGTGTTAGAATTAGGTTTATTTGTGTATTTAATCCCTAAAGTTATCTTTATTATTATTTGTTTTTCTTCTTGTTTTGGAGACCTCATCCCTGTCTTGAATGTGGGATTGATCTATCATCTTTTGGTGTTTTCATTTTCGATCATGTCATGCAAAACCACCAAGGAATTCGAAGATGCTATGTTGACCATGGTTGCTGAGATAAAGGTTTTTTTTAGAACTAGCAAAATGACTATTTAGACCAGTTACAAATACGATAGAGACTAACTGTTCTAGCCATTATCCTAAAAAAATTACTCAACCACAACCTACCCTAGCCTCGTCACCTTCCCCTCCATTACCCACTCTTTCTATACATGCCAATTCCTTTCAAATAGTCCCTGACGAAATTGTTCAGCCATAATATTTTACTCCTAGTTTCATCACACCCATACCCTTCCCTTTCATGACCCTTAATGTCATCAGCCCATCAACATTCTAGACCAATGCTTCCAACCCCTTTAGCCAACCCAACCCAACTCCAAATCCCTTCTCCTATGACCCTCACGCCTTTGAATTTTTAATCCAACACCAACACTACTCAATCTTCCATCCGCCCCTAAGCTCCAACTCTTACTTTTGATGGTACTGACCCTCTTGATTGGTTGTCCCAAGCATAACAATTATTTTCTTTATACCAAATACCCATGGAACAACGAGTTCCTGCTATGGCTTTTTATATGAAAGTTGATGCCTTAGGTCAGTACAAATGGATGCATCAAAACAACTTTTGAAAACCACCAAGCGGAACTATTTAAGCTACGACAAACAAGTTTTGTAATTGATTACCAACTACAGTTTGAATGCTTATGCAATAGAGTTCATGGCCTTAATGTTGAGGATTTGTTAAATTGTTTTATTTCTGGTCTTACTCAAGACATCATAGTTAAACTTAGCATTTTATGCCCCACCACCATTGTTACTGCTATTGGCCTAGCCAAATTGGTGGAATCCAAGGTTAAACTCATCAAACAAAAACCTTTTTTTTGTTCACCTACCCCTACTTCCTTGCCACCTAACCCCACCACCATTCCTCGCCCTCCTCACATTCCTTTTAAGCATCTTACTTCCTCATAGTATAATGAAAGACGTGATAAGGGGTTGTGCTACTATTATAACAAAAAATTCCGCACATGTTGTAACACCTTCAATTCTTTTTTCAAAATTTTGCTTCAAAAACTATTTAAATAATAAATATTGCGGAATGCACATTATTTACTTTTAATTTCTATTTCTAAGTTGGCAAAATATCTCATCAATTTTTTTGTTTTTTTATAAATAAGATAAAGTAAAATAAATGTGTTGCTTGGAAAGCGATAAGTTTTCACATCACAATTAAATTCATAAATAAATGAACACAGATTTATAATACAAAGCCTTTGTTCATAAATAAAGCAAATAAATAATGTCTTGGTAGAAGAAATTTGGATACAACCAAAAGTGTAAAAATAGTGAAACGATCGACATATACCTGCTACATAAAAATATATATTTACCGTGAAGATCCCACCCCTCAAAATACATGAAAATATAAAAAAGGATTCTAGGATCAAAATAGATCACCACCCGACTAAAAGTACTAAACTACGCCTAAGGTATAGACACATGAAGGTAGTCAATCCTCTTCCTCAGATGAGTGCACCAAATGTCAAGTAGTCATCACTCGCTAATTCCCCTAAATCCTGTGAACCTCTCTGCCCACTACACCCCAGTGTAACTTTGTGTATCATCCACTTTCTCAACCAAACCTCACCATTCACATATGGTATAGAATCTTCAATTCATTACTCTTCCTTTAGTCATCTCACTCTTGCCACCATGTTATGTGTGTAGCCCTCATGCCACGTATGACAAACATTTTCAAACATTCACACAACAAGAAATATAGGAGAGAATCAAACATACGTACTATTCTCAAGAACCAATCTCAATCTCTCAAGTAAGCAAAAGAACACCTAACAGGTCGATTCACAAACAGCATAACAGCTAAAACAACCAATATCACAATCACACCGCTGGACCAAATCCAAAGTGCGTACAGAAAAATGATAATCAATATATATATATATATATATATATATATATATATATATATATATATATATATATATAATATATATATATATATATATATATATATATATATAAATTTCACACATCACATATAGAATTTGTTGGAGTTCACACTCTCACGGTCTTACTCATATCCAATGGCTATCTTAGGGTTTCAGACTAGAATAAAATTTACACACCACAGATAAATAGCACTGGAGTTTACACTCTCATGGTCTTATTCATATTTAGAACAACAGAAATTCAAAATAAAATGTCTAGCATGCTCAATCATGTCATTCATAAATGCAAAACACAAAGCACTCAATTATAGCGATTTTATCCATCTAAATCTATTGTCTTGTAATTTTATTAGAAATCAATTTTAACACTCCTTACTACTTCCTTAAAGTTTTTCCATGTTCTAAATTCATTTTTTAGCTTAAAATCACTAAATTAAATCATCTAATACTCAAAATTCCTCTGCTATCCGGGTTCACCAAATTTTGTTCCTAAACTTTATTTGGATTTTCTAAGTACTCTGAAAATCAGATTTTCTTAAACCTTAGGTGTTACCCTACATTTTCATACCTAACAAACTCATTTTTTAGGTTAAAAATTCAAGAAAAATAGTCCATACAACAACACTACCTAGTTCAATTTCATGCTAAAATAATGGCTTCCTAAACATCTCCATAAATTGTTTTACTCATAACTTTATCTAGAAAATTCCATTTTAGACACACCTTAAGTCTAATCCTAGGTTTTAAAATCCAAAGAACTCATTTTTGGCATTAAAATATCAAGAAAATAATTTAGCACACAGATCCAGAACAGGGTAGCAATACAAAATTTTCAAGACAACAACATATTTAAGGAAGTTTAACAACAAGTATAGGGTTCAAGAGTTGGAGAGACCCCTTACCTTGATGATGCCCAACGAAATTTAGAAAGAAGAATGAGGGAGTTCCGATTCAATTTTACAACCATCAAGAGTGCAAAAATAAGATTTTGAAACCACAAGTGAGAATAAAGCAAGAAAATGAAGTGAAAATCAAGCTTAGAATTGAAAATGGAGGTCATTTACCTAAGCTTGATGGAATAAGGATTCAAGAACACTTGGAAAAGCTTGGAAGAAGAATGGAAATGGTGTCTCCTTCCCTCATGATCAGCTCATGAAAGAGAGGAAGAATGACCAAGTTTTGTGAGCTTTTGGAGTTTAAATGAAACTTGTAGAAGAAGCTTAGAGCATGGTCCATTGGATTCTTGTGTAGGATTTAGTTAATGACCAAATTTGACACATTGAATGACCTTGATCAGCTATGTGTGGTGCCATCCAATACAAAATGTGGTGTCCTTCACTTTTAAATTTTTTTTCTCAAAAAGGTTAAAGTAGAGTTTCGTAAAAACTGTGTATTCTTGCTTTATACCAAAACTAGTAAATTCTATCCTAAACACCTTGATTATTGTGTTAATCTTCCTAGGATTACACGTAACTAGAGTAAACCTCATACAGAGCTAAATTACATTGGCCCTCAATGTGCAATGCAATCTTGTCACAAATGAAATTTTCATCCAGACAGTTTTCATATCTTTGCCAGCTAAGCTAAAAATTATATATATATATATATATATATATATTGCACAAAAATTATATACTTAAGACAATACAAAGAATAAATTAGATCACACAAGCACAAAATTAATTACTCAGTACAAATTTTCATTGTCTAGTCTATCATAGTGTAACTTTGCACAATGTAAAAAAATAAATTAAGGAAATTTCAGGGTATTACACCTGTCATTACCGTCAAGCTAAGAAATGTTTACTATTACTAGTGGATGAAAATGACCTTTTGGATGACAATGAAATTCCCATACCTCCAAATAGCCCACTTGAAGCATAACCTAATAGTTACCCTATTCATTTCCAACTATCTCCACAAGCCTTAACACGGAGCCCTTCATCCCAAGCCACTACAAGAAAATGCCAAATTATCTATGGAATATTTTCCACAGATTTTAGTTTGTAGGTAAAAAAATATTACCTATACATATATCTATAGGTAAAGTAAAAGCTCATGGATAACATTTGAACTACATCACTAGTGGGAATTATGTTAAAAAATTCATCGAAAAACTTTGACGCCTCAAAGCGGAAAATTTTTGGATGAAATTTACCTATGAATCTCATTGTCAACATCTATATTCATGGATAACTTAACTAATCCGTTGATAGTCTTAAAAATAGAAAAAAGAATATTTTAAGTTACCCATTGATATGGGTTGTGGGTAATAAGGTTAGTGAGTAATGTTATATTTTCCGTCAATAAGTGTAAATTAATTAAAGTTTTAAAAAAAGTAAGCAAATAAATAACAATAAAACAAAATAGGTTTTGCAACCTTGCCTTTTCGTATCACACTCACACCACGAGCTCTGTAGCCTTTTCGCTGCAACCACTCCTTACCACTACTCCTCCCCACTACCACTCCTCACCATCACGCCTCTAAAGCTCTAGTTGGTGGTAAGCTCTATCACAGTTTTTTCCTCTATCTATTTTAAATTAACGAAACTTAGATGATATCCTTCTTCTGAGTTGTTATTATTTCTTCAACTTCGAAACCACCTACCATTCATTTGTTTCTCAAGTTTTGAAATTGAAGGAAAAAGACAAAACCTTGCTCAAATTCAAACATTGTTATTGAGGTCTTTATTCTTTTCGTTTGAAAAAAGTAATCACATTTTTATTTCGTTTTTCCATAATTATCACTATCTAATTTCATTGTTGTCAACCTTAATTAGTTTTTTTTGTTTTTTTATCTTACTGATTTTTTAATTTTGAATTGTAATTTTTTGTGTGTTTGCGTCATAAGAACTTATTTTCATCAATCTGGAGTGTTTTAAGCACACTGAGAGAAAGAAGAGAGAGGCCCAAATTTACTACTATGCATATAGTTGGGTAGTTCAAAGAAATGTGGTTGAATGCCTCTCTCAATCACACCCAAAGACAAATGTGGAATATAATTTTTTCCACATTTGTTTGAACCTCAACATGCCTTTCTCTCACACTTCACATGCTTTTGAAAATTTTTCATATGGATAAAGAATGATTGATAGTTTAAAGTATGTGTTGTTGCCATAATTTTACTTTTATTGTATTGTTGAGTCAGTGTCTTTTAATGGTCTTAAGGTTCCCAGTGATGCTACTATGCTAATGCTAATAACATATGATTATTACCTTCATTAAATTGAGGGAACAAGTTCTTCTTTTTTTGTTGTTGTGTGTTGAATTTTAAGCACTTTAAGTTTGCACAAGCTTTTACTAGGTTCAGAAATGATTGTTTCCTTGCTATGTATAAATTTGTATTTGTATTTAGGTCACATGAATGTTTTCTTATTAATTATTATGAAGCATGTATTGTATGATTTTGATTAAATGTTACATGTTCAACTTTATCGGTTCCGTATTCAAAGGACTAACAACAATTTCAATGTTGTGATACTCAAGCGCTTGTTCATGAGCAAGGTTAACAAGCCTCTAATTTCTTTGTCAAGGTTAATTAAGTATTCAAAGGGGAAACTATGTCTCACTCTATCTTTATATATCCCAACACTAATTGCTAATTTTCTTAAAATTTGATTAATTGTAGTTTACTTTGATTTTTATTAATGTAGAAGGATAAAATTGTTGTAGTAGTTAGGATGGTAATTGATGATATAAGAGTATATAAAGTTCAAACATTGAAAATTATAGCACTCAAGTTTACAGAGAGATCACATGCAAGAATAGATAAGGTAAGCGGTGAATGCTTGACACTTGATCAACTTGCCCTTAGGGTTCCTTTGGGACAGAATACGGTATAGGTGGATAATAATATTAGTCATTGTATTTTTTGGACTAAATTGTTAAACCTTATTATTGTGGTTGTGTCAGTAAATCTAATATTGGTTTTTGCTCACATTGTTGAATGATTTTTTGTTGTTGTGCGTTGAATGATATTCACCAGACCCAATTTTGATTATTTGCCCTTAATATTTTTTTTGTGAGTCCCTGACGTATATTTTGGTCTAACCACTTAAAGATAATACTTCCAATTGTTGCCATATACCTTTCCAAACTGCTTCAAATGATATCATCTACCCCATCCCCAAGTGTTGCCCTGATACCTTCCCAAACCAACTATTACACCAATACCTTTCCAAATCCTACCAACTATTGCACCAATACCTTCCCAAAGACAACCATATATTGCACCCATTCTCATTTTTATACTTGCACTCACATTTTCTCCATCCCCGATTGTTGCATCCACGATACCTTCCTCATCTCCTATAATACCCTCACCACTACCAATATCATCACCATTGTCAATACCATCTATAATTTGTAATTCTCCTCTTGAGGATGGCCTACCAATGTCTACTGATGGAGGAGCTAATCACTCAAACAATGAGGAAGACCTCCCACTTGGTGTTGATCTTGATATGGTTGAACTTGAGGGTATTTTGTAAGATTTTAGTATTATTTAAATCATTTGTCATTATATGTTATATCAATCAATTCATTGTTTAATAATTTTACATAACTTGTTTTTCTATTTAGATTTATTCCAGGTCGAATTGTGACAAAGGCTATTATAAAGAACATTAAGCAATAATTTTATAAGTTTTGGCTTTCATGGGGTGAGATGAAAGATGTGGAATAAGAGGCCTTCTTCCAACGTTTTAAGGTAAGTTTATCCAAATGTTACTGTTTAACACAATCCTTTTGTTACTGAATTAGATTCTTTTTTTGTGGGTTAGATCATACAATTTTATCTTGTACATGGTTTCTCTTTGTTGAACACTGTGTTTTGCAATTTTTCCACTTCTCTGCCAAAATTTATTTCCAAAACCATTATTCCTATGATAGTTTTCTTCACAAACTGAGCACCAAACTAGATGTTTTCTTCACTTTGTGTAATTGGATTGCTATGTTCTCTTGCTATGATGGTCCACTTAATTTCATTGTTTAACAACTAACACTGAGTAATCAAATTTTAAAAATTGTGCAAACACTTGGATGAAGGGGGATTTAGGGAGTTTCAGTTCATTTGCATGTTTTGCTCCCATAGTTTTATATACATGTTTAGGTTGATTGATTGACTCATTGTAGTTTTGCAATTCTTTACAATTTGAATTGTAATCCATTCCAAGTGTAATTTGATCTTAATTATACTTGTATATTTTGATTAGATTGTTATTGGTTATTGCACGATTGCATTCTATGTCATTGTTAGTTTTCCATGTCCTCTATCTACTTGATGGTTGGCCAACAACTAATGGATGCCTCTAAATTAAGGTAATGCCATGGTAGTGTGGCTAGTGTGATCAATTTTCAATTGATACAGATCTTATAGAAATGGTCTTACTTCATGGGAGTTATATTTTTTGTGTTGCCTATGTTTTATGGCTTCATAAAAGTAGTTTTAGAGACCCTTCTATATGACTGGTCTTTATAGAAATGGTTTATTTTTATTAATTTCATTTCATCTAATTATAGTTTCATTTTCTTTTAAAAAATGTTTGAAAACGGTTGTTGATGATGTCTTATGTGAACTTAATCTATTTTTTATGGTGAACTAACTAAGGCATAAGGACGAGAGGATGAGACTTAAGCATGAAACTCGAATCAAGAAGAATTTTCACTCAAAAGCCTCACATAGACTTTCTGAGATGTTCATAAAAGCTCGAAAAGATGGGAAAAAGCTTAAATGGATGTTTGATAGTGTGGAGGGGTTTGTTAGCCAAATGGAATCTACCTGAATATCACAGTAAGTGTTGACAAGCATAGAAATATCAAAATTCTGAAAAGGGTGGGTGCTAGCACACAAGTGGCTCCCTCAACACGCACGAGCATGCGATTCACATGGTAAGTAAATTAAAATAACATACAATTCTTGTTTTTATTTAAAACATACCATTAATTAATATTTTCTTTGAAGGTAGATGAGTCTGGTTGTCATGTACATGTTGATGAGGTATTTCACTAAACCCATATATGAAAGAATACTAGTCAATTTGTGGATTAGAGCTCAAAGTGGACACATGTGATTTTTTTTGTATCTTGCATGTTTATTTTCATTTTGATGATCTTTACTATATTTATAAAATAACACCACTATTTATGAATAACATGAAGAATTTGAGACAAGATTTTCTCAAGTTAGGTTTGAGACTGCTTCATATGGTTGCAACTTAGATAACTCTGTTCTAGATCCTACCAAGAAGGTGAGACTTAGGACTTAAAATTTTGTTACTACTGTTGGTGGTTTCAAAAAAGGATACATCTATGGGACTGGAGAACTCGCTTATGGTTATAAATGTAGGGATATCTTGACGCAATGAATACATGTAGGTTCTAGCCATTCTTAGGATTCAGAGGTGATTGTCCAGGTGAAAAAAGAAGGTTCATCAGTCGAGGGAGAATAATGAGTAGCTGAGTCACCAATTTCAATCACCTGTTAATATTTTCCTCTCGTACTAACCAATCAATGCACGTAACATGTTTTAGGCTTTCAATAGCAGCGACAAGATTAGCCATAACAACACAACCGACAACAACATGAGCAACACCAACACCAACATGACTCTCTGGACTATTCAAATTATTAGATTGTTAAAAACTTTATGTAGAAAACTAGAAGATTATTTCTCATTATTGTTCAAACTAGTGTTTGCTTTAAGTTGACTTTCAAGTGTTGAGTTTTAATTATTATGATGTTTAAATATTGACATAAGTTATATACTTTCTTTTAATTAGTGTCATCATAATTAATATGATGTTCAAATGTTGAATTTTAAGTTATAAGTTATGATGTTCAAAGTTTAGTTGAATTTTATTTTTATTTGTATTCAATTAAAAAAGATAATCACATTGAGTTGGTTAGACTATTGATATTCTGCATACTTTTATATTTGGGTCTATGGTTTACCCACAAATTAATCCATAGGTATTTTTCCACTAATATATCCATAGGTAACTATCTATGTAGTTTCCCATTGATTTATTCATAGGTAAATTACTCATGGATATATCTTTAGGTAAATTATCTATGTAGTGTCCGACTGACACTTCTGTAGGTAAGTTACCTACGGATTTATCTGTAGCTAAGTTATCCATGGATAAATCTGTTGGTAGTGATGATAATTTCCTACGGATTGTATCCATCGGTAAGTTACCTACAAACCCCAAAATTCATCAATAAGGTTGCCTATGAGCAAATTACAGACAAATTTTTTGCTGTGGGTAATTCGTCGGTAATTTTGGTGCATGAAGCAACTACATGTCTTTCATATAGAGCAACATACATAGATTAGTTATCAAAAGACTGGAGTTGATATCAGAATGAGATATAAAGAAACATCATGCCTTTCATATACAGTCACAAAAGATAATTGACTCATCAAACTAAGGTTAATAACATCACTTTTTCCTTATGCAGTTACATACACTAAGAGCCTATCAGAAGATGGATGTTAACAACATTTGAAGATGCAACAAGAAGAAAATTGGAACATGTCCTTGAGAAGAACGGATGTGAAACATCATAGTGAAGATTGGAAAAACTTTTTGAAGTCTAAACCAAGGACAAAACAACAACAACAACAACTTTCACATGCTACCTATGCTGAAGTATGTTACTTGAAAATGATCTATTATGTGAAGAAGTGTTTAGATTGATGAAGTTGAGTTATATACAATGGCATATCATGTTATCTTCATCAGAATGAACCTACATTGGAATAGGTCCTTCCTGAACAACATCAGAATGCAATTCTGATGTACCTTCGGAAGCTTATCAGATTTGTTCTTCAAAATAGAGAACTTTAGAGTGAATTCAAATCTAACAAGTATTGTTGGCATGCTTTCAACTTCTTCAAGAAGTTGTTGCAAAGTTAAGGGTCCTACTTCCAACAACTATTTCATTGGGGTATTTCAAAATTGAAGGAAGCTTTTAAAGAGAGAGAAAAAGAGACCCATATGTCAAAAATGATTAATTTGGCATGTGGGTTCTATAAACTGGCAAATGACAGCTGTAGAACATGAGAGAGAAGGTAGGAGAAAACCTATATTGTTCAAAAATGAAGTTCATATCTTTTCCCCTTTCCATAATCCTTCTATGAGCAGAAAGGAAGCAGATGGAGTGAAGTAAATCTAGAGATTCAATGAAGAACCAACCCATGAGTGTTGTTAAGTTGTAAAATTCCCTCAAACACCTTCTTGTATTTAATTTGTATGTATTCCTAATTAACCAAGTAGGTTAAGTTTGGCTGAGAGAAAGTGATACAAAGAACCTATGAAAGGTGAGTAGCTTAGAGAAAGTCTTTAAGATTGGAGCCTAAATAGGATAAAGTGAAATAATACTCATGTCACCTATACTTGTGTTGTCTTTACCATGACCAAGTAGATGTTGTGGTTGAGGGGGTTATCTTCAAGCCAAGACCAGGTGTGGTGTTATGGCAAGGAGATGTTGTAAGTCCAGTAGGGGCTAACAAGGAAGTCCAATAGGTGTGGCTGGCAGTTATAAAAATCCAATAGTTGTCTGGTCTAGTAATTGTTAAAATTTCATCAATTGGGTGAGGATTAGATGTAGCCCAAGGTTTAGGTGAAGCAGTATAAAAATCCTTGTGTTAAAACTTTTTTCCCTTCTTTTTACATTACGTTATTTGTTGTCTTGTATACTACATCTGCATTACAACGTTCCGAGCATCAAAATTACATATATCATAATGTATATATAAGAAGGTTTTCATAACAAGCTTGACTAGTTTGCAAAATGGCATACTTGAAATATATATGTTGGATCAAGTGGCCTCGGAATAATTAAGAAGGGGGGGTTGAATTAATTATTGATGTGCCTTGACTAATTAAAAATCTATCCTTCTTAATGTTACTAGATTTAATTAAGTTTTTACTACAAAGTTAAGAAAGTAAAGAACAGTAATTGAAACTTAACCAAAAGTAAAAACGATAATTAAAAGAGCACAACGGAAATTAAAAGTGTAGGGAAGAAGAAGACAAACACTATAATTTTATACTGGTTCGGCAACAACCTGTGCCTACATCCAGTCCCCAAGCGACATGCGGTCCTTGAGATTTCTTTTCAACCTTGTAAAAACCTTTACAAGCAAAGATCCACAAGGGATGTACCCTCCCTTGTTCTCTTTGAACAACCAAGTGGATGTACCCTCCACTTGAACTGATCCACAAGAGATGTACCCTCTTTTATTCTCAGTTATAACAACCCAAGTAGATGTACCCTCTACTTGTACCACAAAGGATGTACCCTCCAATGTGTTAAAACAAAGTTCTCAAACGGTTAGTCCTTTGAATCTTTGTGAAGTGGAAACAAAAGATATCTCAGGCGATTAGTCCTTTGAAATCTTTTGTTTAAGGGAAAGGGAAGAATCAAAAGAATTCTCAAACTATATCTTTTTGAATTCTTTGAAAATGGAGAAGGGAGACACAAAATAATTCAGGCGGTTAGTCCTTTGTTATTTTGGAAAAAGGAGAAGAGAGACACAAAAATAATTCAGGCGATTAGTCCTTGTTGAATTATTTTTGGCAAAGGGAGAAGAGAATTAAAAAGATGAATAACACAAGTTTTTGAACAAAGAACTTTTCTTGGAAGAGAAAGTTTTGAACAAAATTTTTTAGAAAGATGAAGAGAAAAAGAATCAGAAAAATTCTGTAGAAAGAATTGAAAGAAGATGTTGAAAGATAGATTGAAAGATAGAATGATTGAAAGGGATGATTGATCATTTTCAAATTCATGTCATGGTCACATATTTATAATCTCTTGATGACTCAAGTCAAAGTTTGTAACTCTTGGCAATTTCTTTTAAAACTAGTCACTTAGAAAAGTTGTGACTTTTGAAAGAATCTCCAGAAACAAGTCACTTGAAGAATTGTGACTTTTGGAAATGAATTTTTTGAAAACAGTCACTGGTAATCGATTACCATTAAGATGTAATCGATTACACATCAACAGAAGTGACTCTTCATTTTGAATTTTGAAAATCTTAACGTTTTAAAACACTGGTAATCGATTACAGCTTTGTAAATCAGTATGAAAAATAATGCTGGCTACTGGTAATCGATTACTACCTTATGATAATCGATTACCAGGGAATAAAACTATTTGGTAAAAGATTTTGTGAAAACTTCATGTGCTACTCAATGTTTTGAAAAACTTTTTAGTACTTATCTTGATTGAGTCTTCTCTTGATTCTTGAATCTTGAGTCTTGAATCTTGATCTTGATTATTCTTGATTCTTAATTCTTGAAACTTGATCTTGAAACTTGAAACTTGATTCTTGAATCTTTGCTTGAAACTTTGCTTAACTCTTGATTCTTTGGCATCATCAAAATAACCTTGGAAAACATTGCTTCCACAATATAATCTCTGTGATCATATGATCTGCTTTTTAAACTTGTTCAATCATAAGCATCAAAGTATGAAAGCTTTTAAAAAACATGAAAATGATTTTTTGCATGACAAACTTCAAAAAATTTCTGAACAATATTGGTTTTTTTTTTTGCAACAAATTCATAAGATTAATTTTTTTTTAATATTGGTTTTTGTTTTGGCAACAAATTCAACCTGTAATTTCAAGTAGAACCAAATCAGACAATTTGTAACAAACATATTTAATTATCAATCAAAAACAATAAATTCATAAATACTAATAAACACCAATAAAATGATCCCATATTATAAAATTAACTACATCAAATAAACAAATCCAACATTTGTCATGTTTACAATGTAAATCTAACTTAAAGCTATACTAAAAATACAAGTTTAACTATCCTAGACATTCTCAAACATTGTTCGGTGCTTCATTTCTAACTTGTAAAAAACATCTTGCCCATTCTTTTCAAATTGTTTCAGTTCTCTCTAGTTCCAATGGTGTTTGATCACTAAACAACTGCAACATAAAATAATCACAAGTTAATCACATAAATAATCAAAAGCCCAACAAATGAAACATGTAAAGTAAACTAGTATTTTTTTATATAAAAATTAACAAAGCACTATTAAATAATTAGAAGTGAAATAAATCATTTTTCATAAAGTAAAGTAGTATATTATGTTCCATTCATTCTTCAAAGTCCCCATGACTATGGTTCATGTCCAATCCATTACATAATAGCGACATTGATAGCCACATGATACATCACTAAAAAGGTACCTTGCAAGAGAGGAAGTATGCAGACCTATGTCGTGGGTGTTGTAGAAATTGCTGGAGCTTTTAATCGAACATGCAAAGAGCATTAAACAATAAAGCATTAATCATGACATAGCTAGCCACCTAATTGCAAGACCAAAATTGCATTGTTAAGACTAGAAGAAGGCTATAAACATGTAACAAAACAACCACCATTATACTAAAATTTAAACTCCATATAAAGTATAAAATACAAAAATATAAACTAATAGGGTTAAACTTTATGTGTTTCAATACCCCCTCCTCTGCCTCCTATCCTGTGGCCGTCACTGGGATGTTTTAAAGGGAAACTATAAGTGGGAATAGAGAAGCAAGGTGAGAATGATGCAATTCTACCCCCCAAGGGTATTTGATAGAAGACTTTAAGAAGATTGAGCCAGAGACGCAAGAGAAGCCCTAGGGTTCTCATGAACCTTAGGCTAGATTTCGGGCCCACGAGCTAAGTATGAGCCCACTTATCTTTGTACATATTAGATTAAGATTTCATTATTTTTGGATCTTGTATTTAGGGTTTCATAATGTAGGTAGGGTACCCTAGAAATGTAAGATTTTTCAACCCTTGTATTTTAGGGCACCTAGACTAGTTTTTGTATTAGGGGTAGTTTTGTAATTTCACATGCATTAAGTGAATATTTGATGCGTGTGTTGGGAAATAAATTTAATTGAATTGGGAGAAACCCAATCCAATTAAATTTTAGAGGGGGAGGTGAGCATTTACTTGCTACACCCCACTGTCATGTTATATAGTCACACTTTGTACATGTCCTTCATGTTTTACATGCCTCATGACACCTAAGCACACTTAGTGGAAAATCTTGGACTTGATCTTGTATTGGTGGGCTAAACCATGTCTAAAATTCACTAATCATAATTAGTGAAATTTTGACTCCAAAATTTGGCTCCACAAATTCAATTTTAAATTCAAGTGAAATTTGAATAAAATTCAAATTTCCCTCCAATTTTGTGTGACACTTAGGCTATAAATAAAGGTCATGTGTGTGCATTTTTTAAAATTTGATCATTTGAGAATTACACTTCAAAGTTCAGACCTCTTTTGAGGCACAAAATTTCATGCTCCTTCTCTCCCTTTCCATCCACTCTTATCTTCTCCTACCTTCAAGCTCTTATCCATGGTTTTCTATGGTGGTGAGCTTCTTCTTGACTTATCTTCTCCTTGAAGTGGCGTCTCCAATCATCTTCCTTCTCCATTTTGCTGCCATTCATCTTCCAAGAGGCAAAGGAATCCATTGATGAAGAAGATCCAAGGCCTACAAGCTCCACATGGAGCTACATCAGAGAGGATAAGGTTGTGTTAGCTTATGAATCACATTGGCTGGAGGGATTCACCTAATAAGGTAGGGATTAAACCCTTGTTTTTACCTCTATTAGCATTACAAATTTAAAAGATGATCTCTTTTCTTCTACTACTTAGTTTGTGGAAGATGATAACTTGTATAGGTTTGTGTAAATTAAATTCAAAGATTTTTGGATTACTATGTTATTAGTGTAAATTAATTTTTACAAACACTAATTACAAACATAATGTAGTAAAAATATACAAATTTCAATTATACTGCATCAAGTAATAAACTAAATGCAATTAAAAGCCCTTAATGCATACATATCAAGTCAACAAAACAAATTTATAATACAAAGTAGAGGTATGAGACTAACCTCGACTTTCCAATGTAAGTGTTGCTAGCCTGAGAGAAATCATCAACAAGTGATATTAAAAATTTTGTACATGGTAGGAGCACAAAATGGACAATAAATTTTAGTCAAACATATCCCTAAAATGAAAAAAAACATTTTAGAATGAAAGTAATACCTCATAGTTTGACCAAAACAATCAATCTAACCAAGTGTTTGAGAATCTGAAATGAACAAATAATGAGTAAAAAGGTTATTATCATATCTGCAGACCTATTAGTAATTATGCTTGAGTGCAATGTGACAAAATTACACAATTCCAACAGCTCCATAAAAAATATAGCTTTTTCATTTCCATCTGGACAATCATCAAGCAATTATTCATGATAATATGTACCACTACCATCTATAGAAAATAAACTAATTCAAAAAAATTGTGCTCCTTAACTATCTTATTCTACTTAAGTAAATGTCAAATTGGTACTTAGGGGTGCACTGAAAAATTAAAATTAAATGTGTTTCTTTCTTATTGAAGAAATGTTTTTTTCTTGGTTAAATTTCCTCTTATCGCACCTCTTCTTTGTGCTTGCATTCTGAGGCCTTAGTGAAGAACTACTATATTCTTGTCTAGAACTTCCTCATAACATAAATTAGGATGTGACCGTGAACAAGAAGAAACCAAATTAAGGTTGATATGAGTTGTGGTACTGTTGATGAGATGAACTCCCTATGCTTGCAATATGAGGTCTTATTGAAGAAATTATGCTTTCATGGCCAAAATTCCCGTTAGGATGTGACCTTGAACTTGGAAGTCCTGATGCTCTAACTGGCATTGCAAAATAAGAAACCAAAGTTAATGAGATGATCCACTCCTCTCATGAGCCATTAAACTTTGGAATTGAGGATGCATGGGAATATTCTGAGTCTAAGGTAATATTAAAGAATTATTGCTTTCTTGGCCAAAATTCCCATTAGGTTGTGACCTTGAATTGACCAAAAAATTATGTTCCTTAGCTAGCTTCTTCTACTTAAGTAAATGTCAAATTGGTATCTAGGGGTGCACTGAAATTAAATTGAATTATGATCTATCCTGGTAGAATTGTCAAAATCAATGCATGCAAAAGAAGACCAACCTATAATGTGAAACACATATGCGTACATCTAATCATCCAATTGAAACATTGGAGTCATATCATAATCTTTAAAAAAATTGAAATTTGTTATCACCAACATGCATGCAAAGGTTAGTCCATTTACCAGACACTATGAAACAAATTAAAGAACAATCAAAGCAAAACTAATTTTTATCTCCTTAGGAGTCAATGGGAATTGAGTTCATTTATCTACCGATAAAACAGATTCATGGATCAATACTTTTGGTACATATAAGACTAGAAGCATATTTATCACATCACATCACATCTTTAGGGCTTATACACAAGAATATTAGTTAGAATCCCAAATTCTAAGTTATTCTCTTTCTCCTTCCTACATGAAAATTCCTATTATTTCTACACATGCTAATACAAAAACTATCAAACACTCGAGATATAACAAGAGGATATCCATATGAATGCATAAGGACTTCCAAGTTCAAAGTCCTTACTTGCCATTCATGTGTTTGATAGTGAGAAATTATGTTTTAAAACCTTTTAGTTATAAAGCCAACCAAGGCCAAATAGTTTTTTTTCTTCCAATTATTTATTTAATTGAAACTAATAAAATAGAGTATTTAATAATTACTAATTTATATACATAAATATGAAGAAGAATTGGGGTGTTGCAATCCCCTTTGTTTGTTGGCTATCATTAACACGGCCTACATCCCTTGTTGAGCCTTTATATGCTCATGTTCACAAATGAATTGTTCCATCCTAATATCCATAGCCTTAAGTTGGGAAAGCTTTGCTCAATTTGAATTATCAACTTCTCTTTCAACCGAGGGAGTATGTTCCTAATCACTATATTGACATATTTAACTTATGGAAACTACACATTACACTTATTCTTCAAGCTTATGAACCTCTTTAGGCACTCGACAACTGACTCATTCACTTAATACTTTATGTTTCATCAAATCAACCATAAACACATTAAGCTATAGAGAATAAATTCTATCAAGAAAACATATTTCCATGTTGGCCCAATTCTAAATAGAATTGGGTGACAACATAGAGTAACATGTGAAGGTCATGCTAATTAGAGAAAGTGGAAACAATTACAATTTATAGTAATCATTCTCACTAGCCTTACCACTCTAAGTTGTGAAAAGACTACTATGTTCCATAGTTGACTTTTCATCCTCGCTCAAAAAGTTTGCAAAATTGAGGATAATTTAACCCCTTAACAAAGGTGTCATCTTGTCTATCCATTTGGGATAAGGCTTCCTCCAGACAAGTTGGTCATTGGGCATCAAATAGACCCTAAAATGCTTCTTGATAGCCTTGGCTATCACATTAGGATCAATAAGTGATGATGTAGAGCTCCTCACCTCTATCCAGGTTGGGTTGAGGGGTTTTAGGGATAATCATGGAAAACAATTGCATTCCTAGTCTTGGGATGGCAAATGGAAACCCCTAAGGCTCATATGCCTATTAATAGCCAAATTTCCCTCAACGCTTGGTTAAATAGACTTGTAAAACTGTGTTGGAGTGCCTTCATAGTTAAGGTTTTGGCTTTCGAAATTAGTCGTTGGTGTGTGAAAGACAAGAGCTAAACCTGAAGCCATTTTTGTTGTTGGTGTCAATTCCATCCTTAAAGTGCTTCACCCTAATCTCAATTGCATGTGCCAATTACAATCCAAGGGTTGGCAAATGGAACTTCAATTAGTTACAATTGAGGTCTCACTTGGCATGCTAGAGTTGTGTTGGTGATGAAAATTTTGATTGATCAACCATGAAAACAACTAATTACCAACAATTGATTTTCTTAAGTGTCTGACTTGAAAAAAAATTATGTTCCTCAATTGTGTTCTCAATCCATTCCAGAGTGTTTTTTTTAGCAATTGTAGAACCAAGGTTAATTATGTTACACTACTTTTATAAAAATGCAATAAAGGAAATGTTGTAAATAACTGAAAACAATAAATAAAGCGATAAATAAAGTTATAAGAAAGTTGTAAATGAAAAATAAATGATTGAAAATGATTGATTTGATTTGACTTGGTTAAGGACCTAGATTACATTGTGAAAGCACTAATTTACAGGCCTTGCGATACTTATACGAGTGTTGCTAGGTGCACCCAGCAACATTGCTGGTGCACCCAACAATTAGGGTGAATGGACAAAATTGTCCTTGGCTTTATTTTAAATAAAAAAGGTGCACCCATCTCCCCACTTCTTATGCTTCGTCTTCTTCTCCTTCCTCATGCATCTCCTTCTTCCGCCATTTCCTTCCTCACGCAACTCCTTCTTCCTGCGTTTTTGGAGCTGCATTTGTGTGGTTGGACTCCGCCGTCGAGGTTAGTTCCCTTTCTCACCTAGTAATGGCATTTTTCGTTGAATTTTGGTTGTAGGGTAGACGACATTGAGGTTAGAAGAGATACGATTTTGTGGAATATGAATAGGTTCAACACATACGGAAGAATTTCTTCCGTATGTGTTGCTGAGTTGTTAACGTGAAGTTCTTCCGTATGAGTAATACGAAAGACGTATGACTCATACGAAAGAACTTCTTCGTTAAACACTTACGAAAGAACTTCTTCCATATGAGTTTACGAAAGAACTTCTTTCGTATGAACATTTGAATTTTTTTTAATAATTTAGTTAATTTTTTTTAAATTTAATTGTATTTGTTTGTTTTGTATTAAAAATAGGTTTAGGGTTTATATGTTTTGTTTTTTAATGAAAAAAATATGTATGATTGCATGGTGTAAGAAATAAA
Source organism: Glycine max (assembly GCF_000004515.6). Taxonomy (NCBI): domain Eukaryota; kingdom Viridiplantae; phylum Streptophyta; class Magnoliopsida; order Fabales; family Fabaceae; genus Glycine; species Glycine max. The sequence goes on from NC_038245.2 coordinate 10,079,881, forward strand.
TTTTGATGTTTATTATATTTGCATCAAAATAGTATATATTAGGTAACATTTTTGTTTTTGATGTTTAATATATTTGCATCAAAAGATAAATTAGGGTTAGTGGCTAGGGTTTAGTTAAGGGCGCCTAGGACTAAATGTGGGGTTAGGGCGTAGAACATAGGGCTTAGGGGGTAGAGGAGTGTTTATGTTAGGGTTAGGGTTGAGCGTAGGGGTTAGTTGAGATGTTAGGGTTTAATATATATGATAATATGTAGTTAGGGTTGATCTGTACCTGTTTGTTTTGTAGGTACTGTCTATGAAAAACACCAAATGACATGCATTGAATAACTTTACTGCATCTGTGTTACACCAAAACAGATCACGTACCACAAATTCATCCTTTAATCCATGCCAATGAATATATTGATCACGTTCAAGAAGTTTCATTAGGTGTTGCATTTCAGTGTCATTTCCTCTAATGGAAGAACGATATGCACTTCTTGCATTGTATATTTGTTTGATTGTGGTGCAACTGTTGGCATTGTGCTCCTTTAGCGTTAGCAAGATGTTTCTTGGTTTCACCATCGACTTTGTCATATCAGCAATAATATTCTCCTCCTCCTTAGTCAATCGCCCAGTGTATGGATGTCCAATTAAAGACTTGGCCAATTCATGATTGTGAATCCCACAGATCAACTTCTCCATCCAACCTTCCCCTCCAATCATTGGTTTCCCACGAAGCTTGAAGGGACAACCACATTTTCTACTCCCAGTGTCTCTTCTAACAAATTCTTTCTTCCTACACTTATACTGACCGCTCCTTTCACACCTAATTAACACAAATGAACTTCTTCCTCTACTACTAGTATGTGTGTCAGACCTCATAATGACTGCAACAAATCCATTTTCATGGGCAATCGATCGAGCCCTCTGCAGAACATCATCTTAGGTACCAAAGACCTACAACACAGCCCCGACAATTTATTTTTTATACAAAACATACATTCAACCAAATGACTCAAACTAATGAACATGATTACCTGAGAAGTATTAAAAGCATCTGAACAATCAACATTTGGTTGATTCACACCACATTCTTGTTCATTTTCATAATCCATATCAACTTCTTGAGACATCGTATTATCATACGTCCATTGATCTTCGTTCATCTTAACGATAAATAAATAAATTATACATCATACACAAGTACATTCAAAATTTACAACAACATACAAATTACCATATCATCAAAACTAAAAATAGACTAAATAATAACTACATACGTATTAACAACTAATACAACTACATTCAAAATTTAAAACTAAATAATTTACTTAAACTAAATACAAATCTTGGACCTCAATAATTTCAATTTTGACTTATCATATATTAAATTTGTAATAACTAACTAATTTTAAATTTCTACAACAAATTATCCAATACGTACTACAAAAACACAATAATAATAAATTTTACGAAACATCTAATTTTAAAAAAAGTACTTCAAACAAATACAAATTTTGCACCCTAATTAACAATTAAAATATATAAAACTATAACTAACAACTAATTAAACATTTTACTACTACAACAAAATACAATTATTATACCTAATTAAACCAATTATCCACAATTTCAAAAATATGAAATACAAAAATTTAAAATATTAATAATATTTATAAATATTAATTTTTTCACAAATTTAAAACAAAAACTAAAAAAAATTAAACTAAAAAAATTATGAAAGAAGATCTTCCATAAGAAGCTTACGGAAGAAGGTCTTCCGTAAAAAGCTTACGGAAGAAGTACTTTCGTAAGCTTTTTACAGAAAAACTTCTTCTGTAAGAAGCATTTTACAATTACAGAAGAAGTTCTTCCGTAAAAGGCTTACGGAAGTACTTCTTCCGTATGTTACATCTTACGAACAAATCTACTAAAATACAAGATACCCAAAAAAGCCATAAAATGTGTACCTCTGCCGAAAGAAAAACACCACCCGGTAAGAATTTCACCTTCACTGAACCGCTAACTCTCTCAACACTTGCAAAAATACCACGAACGGCAGAAACCGGACAAAAATGAAAGAAGCAAAGCTTGAAACGTAAAATGATACACACAGTGCTGCCAATTTAAAGAAAAAAAAGGAAGGGACAAAATTGACATTTTTACAAAATGCTGAGTGCACCTAGGAATACCGTTGCCCTTTTAGGGTCCCATTAAGATTGATCGTGTTAGGCGTTGGAAAAATGACTATTAAGAGAGTCATTAGCAGATTTTAACGCTAACAAATAGTTATGAATGATGAAGATTAACAATATCCTTATAAATGCATAATGATGATTGTATCACAGCATGTTTCGAAATTTAATATAAAGAAAAATAATCTTTATATATATATATATATATATATATATATATGCTTTTATTATTTTTTACTACAAATAAAAATCTTGATAAGTTAAAGTGAATGTAAATCAACAATCTCTTTAAAGAGATTTTGTGTCACTAGACTGCGTAATTTGATAATTGATAATATTAGATATATTACTCATGTCATATATGTTTCCTATTGGCGTAATCTTAATTACTTAATATCCCAGAAACTTATTACTTTACATGATACTTAATAAACATGTTATGAAGTGATAAAATTTTCTGCACGTGTCTTTTTCTTAATACCTAAATATGTATGAAACAACTTCTACATCTACTGGGGTGGAAAATAAAATATAAAGCCCACCAACGTAATTGTTTCTAAAATAAACTAATCACACTCTGGGAGTTGTTGTTATAAACTTTTAATAGTGATCATGACTAAGTAGTTTACAGTAAATCTTAGTTAATATTAAATGGAGGAGGTAATTATTGAACTAATGGGTCAAGATGAAAAGATAGGGCCAATAATTCATTTTAAAGTTAGCACTAACATATAAAACAAGTTTCTTAAGAAGGTTAAGTTGGACAACCTTTTACTATTTTCCTTGTTTTTAATCTTTCGTTAGTAGCAATAAGATTCTTGGAAATTTAGTTAATTAGGAGATATACACGATACGCACACAATTTTGAATTTATTTTTTCTTATTATGTGTAAATTTTATAGCAGTCTTAAAAGATAAAAATTAAAATTCATATAATTTGACAAATGATATACATATGTAAATTTTATTAATTCATTCAGCAATAATATTTTTTTAAAATCAGTTGCATTCTTGGAGTTTTAGGTAATTAGCAAATATAGAAGTGGCTCCATGTGCACCCATATTCTTAAGTGTCAAACATTGAAAGGTAAAAAAAATATGAAAATCTCCTTGTGAGTTTTTCAAATTAAAAAGTTGGTAAAATAGGAACGTACAGTTAAGTTTGAATTTTGTGATCTAGTGTTGGATACCAGCAGCACCAATCAACATGGGTAGGCATACTGCAGGGAAAGAGAGATCTCAACTACTTATATTAGCTTTTTGCACTACTACTATAAATACTACTCCTTGTTAGGTTTTAAATTTCAAGTAAAACAAACATATCTATCTATTTAATTAGCTTTATTTGATTTGGGTGGTTGTAGAAATTATGGGGAAAATACATGGTGGTGTGTTGCTTCTTCTATTGGTGATCATAGGAGTGGCAGATTGCCGAAAAGTGAAAGAAGTATTTGTTGACATTGAAGAAGGTGATGATCATGGAGGTGCTAGTATTGGATTTAGTGGAGTTTTTGAGGAATGTGGAGGAGGAGGAAGTAATGGAGGCAGCACCACTTGCCATAGCCAAGGTGGTGGTGGTGGTGGTGTCGAAGGGGGTGCTGGTCATGTTGGAGGCAACAAAACAATCATTGGTTTTGGAGGAGAAGTTGTTTTTGGTGGAGGAAATGGTGGTGGCATTGGGGGAGGAGTTGAAGGTGGAGCAGCTATAGGGCATGGAGGTGCTGATGGAGTTGGAGGTGGTGCTGCTTTAGGGTTTGGAGGTGCTGATGGAGTTGGAGGTGGTGCTGCTTTAGGGCATGGAGGTGCTGGTCATGGAGTTGGAGGTGGTGCTGCTTTAGGGCATGGAGGTGCTGATGGAGTTGGAGGTGGTGCTGCTTTAGGGTTTGGAGGTGCTGATGGAGTTGGAGGTGGTGCTGCTTTAGGGCATGGAGGTGCTGGTCATGGAGTTGGAGGTGGTGCTGCTTTAGGGCATGGAGGTGCTGGTGGAGTTGGAGGTGCTGCTGCTTTAGGGTTTGGAGGTGCTGCTGCTGGCTTTGGAGGTCATCCATAAGTGCAGCAACCATATACTATAAGATAAAATAAATAAAAAAGAATGAGTTCTGGATGCTAGCTCGTTCTCATAATCTCATGGATGCAAATGAGTTATTAATGTATAATAATATTAAATACATATAAATCCGAGTTTTATTATGATCTTATGCTTATTATTTTTGTTTTTCCTACTATCTAGCTACTCTTAGCTCACACTGCTAGTTTTGATTTACTCTACATCAACATGAACCGCGACAGCCACAATTAGCAGTACAAACGGCGAATCTAGAAAATTCTTTTAGTGGAAGCACAAAAATGTATATGATATTTTTACAAACAAAAATATTTTAAATATTTATAAAATACACAATTTCATGATAAAAACAACTAAAATACCTAAGTTTTTATAAATTCAATGAAATAAAATAGATAAAATTAGTATCAATTTATTTTTTCTTTTGTCTTTCAATTTTTTTACATTCTTTTCTTTTTAAAAAAATCATTTTATGGGGGCAATTCTCATTTTTTTATGGGGCAAAATAATAACTATTAATATAATAAAGTCAATAATTTACTTTGTGGGGACCATTATCCCATAATCAACCATGTGTATCTACCCTTACTTAAAAGAATCCAGTTCAATAATACTTGAATCATTGATAAACATGTAATTAATACTTGAATCAATGATAAACATGTAATTAAGCATAACAAACACATAAAGCAACCCCAAAAAAATCACCTATATAATGTGACATGTTTCTTATTTAACTTGGCGTCATTCTTGTTATGCACAAGATATATCAATTTTGCATCTATAAATTGTTAATAATTTACATAGCCCAAATTGATTATAAATAAATAACTTTCCTATAAAATTTTGAAAGAGATACTAGTCTTGTGTAAATTTGAAATAATGTAATAACTTTTTATTTCTAAATGTGAACATTTTTTGTGTACAATAATTATATTTTCTATGGCACACATTACACGGTTCTACTTTTGAATCTATATATATATATATAAAATAAGGATATGTAGTGATAACCTTTTTGAATAAGTTATATTTATATATTTAACAATCTTTTCAAAAAGATTTTATGTCACCCTAACTATTATATTTTTATAATAGTTAGGTTTGTGTAACAGTAAGTAAATAGGAAGAGAGTATATGCATATTTTTATTCATAAATGTAATTTTTATTCCATGAATAAATATTTTTTTATCAGGTGAATGGAAATAAAAATACACCCCATTTGATCATGTAAAAATATACTAAAAGATAAGCATGCCATGGAACAAAATTATAATATACTAAAAATATATTAAGTTGTGGAGAAAATTATATTATTTATTGAAAAATTTGAATTGATACATTATAGGATCAGATATATATATACAGAGGTGTCTCTCCCTCATTCTCAAAGATCTAACAAACTTTTCTAACAATTTTCTAACAAACTATAACAGAAAAACTAAAAGTTAAAATACATGTGTGTGTTGATACTCCCCCTCAAGTTGGAAGATATATATCTAAAGTACCCAACTTGGATATGAGGGACTGAAACAGTGGTCTGTGCAATGCTTTTGCCATAGGATCAGCTAATTGGTCTTGAGACTTAACTTGGACAAGGTTGATGAAGCCAATCTGGACATGTTCCCTGATAAAATGACAGTCTATATCAATGTGTTTCGAACGTTCATTGCATGTGGGATTGCTTGCAAGTTGTATAGCAGATTTACTATCGTAGAAAACAACACTTGCCTGTAAAGGCATATCAAAAGATCACAGCAGTTGCTTAATCCACAAAAGCTTAGAAGTCAGTGTTGCTAAGGCTCTGTATTCTGCCTTTGCAGATGAACGAGCCACCGTGGGCTGTTTCTTGGACTTCTATGCAATGAGTGATGAACCGAGAAACACACAAAAACCGGTGGTGGAACGACGGGTGACTTGGCAACTGCCCCAGTCGCCGTCCACATATGCAGAAACCCGCATGGATGATGATGAGGGAAATAGAATGCCTTAGCCAGGTGAGGACTTCAGGTACTGCAACAGATGATAAATTGCATGTAGATGAGGAGTTCTCGGCTTGGACATGAACTGGCTTAGGCGATTAACGACAAATGAGATGTTTGGGCGCGAGATTGTAAGGTACATTAACCTCCCAATTAGCCTACGGTATTGAGAGGCATCCTCCAATGGATCACCATCAGTTTCATTTAGCTGTGAATTAGGATCCATGGGGACAGATTGAGGCTTTGATGCTGCAAAGCCGGTTTCAGTCAGGAGTTGCAAAGTATATTTACGTTGGCAAAGATGGATGCCACGAGGAGACTTGGAAATTTCCAAGCCTAGAAAATACTTGAGATCACCAATCACTTTGATTTTGAAGTGTTTGGCAAGCATTTGTTGGGTTTCCGCAATCAACTTTTGATCTGGCCCAACAATGATAATGTCGTCAATGTACACCAACAATGTGACTAGAGTTGCTCCACTCCCTCTGGTGAACAAAGAGTGATCTGCAGGGCATTGCTGAAATCCTTGATCAAGGATGGTGGTGGAGAACTTGTGAAACCATTGTCGGGAAGCTTGACGTAGACCATACAAAGATTTTGTGAGTTTACAAACCATGTTATCATTCTTGACAGGATAACCAAGAGGCATGTCCATGTATACTTCCTCAATCAAATCACCATTGAGAAATGCGTTATATATATCAAGCTGCAACATGTTCCAATTTCTATGAGCTGCAATGGAAAGAAGCACTCTCACTAAGCTTGGCAATAGGTGAGAAAGTGTCCAAAAAATTGATCCTTGCTTGTTGTGTGTACCCTTTCGCAATGAGACGGGCCTTGTATCTATCAAGGAAGCCATCTGCTCTATACTTGACCTTATAAATCCATTTGCAACCAATGGTTCTCTTACCGGGTGGTAGAGGTTGAACAACCAAAGTGTTGTTCATTTCAAGGGCCTAAATCTCCTCATTCATGGCTTGACTCCATTCAGCAAATCGAATTGCTTGATGATAGAACTGAGGCTCATAAATTTTTGAGACTTTAAACACATAGTCTCTGTAAGTTGGAGAAAGGTTGTTGTACGTGAGGTGATTCTGGATGGGGTAAGTGACATTAGAGACATAGTCATGAAGATGAGTAGGTGGTCTAATGACTTTGGTTGACCTGCTCACATGTGCATTGGGTAGAACATCAGGTTGGGCAAGGTCTGGTTCTATCTCAAGTTGTGGTTTAGGTTCAGGTGGTGGTTGAGGAGTGGGGTTTGGATTAGGAAGCATGTCAAGAAAAGGTCTGAGTACAACAAGGTTTGGAAACATATCAGATGTTGTATATGTGCTTGTGGCAAAAGGAAAGCTATTTTCCTGGAAAGTCACATCTCTAGATATAAGGAATTTATGATTGTCTAAATCATAGAGCTTGTATCCTTTGTAACCAAACAGATACCTAAGGAACACACATTTAATGGCCCGAGGAGTGAACTTATGTCTTTGAGCAGGGATAGTGGCTACATAGCACAAGCACCCAAACACCTTTATCAAATCTTAGGCTGGTACTTTACCATATAACAACTCATATGGTGACTGGTTCTGCAGATTTGAGCTTGGTGTTCTATTGATGATGTAAGCTTTCATGGATACACACTCTCCCCAAAAATAAATTGGCAACTGAGCTTGAAACATTAAAGCACATGCTACATTCAATAGGTGTTGATGGCGCCTCTCTACTACCGAATTTTGTTGGGGTCTGTGTGGGCAAGAAAACTGGTGAACTACTCTTGCATTCTGCAAAAAATTAGTCAAGGCTAATTCTTTAGCATTATCAGACTGCAACCTTAATGCTTTTGGAAAATTGCGTCTGAACAAGCTTGAAGAAAGCTTGTAATAGATGTGGTGCCTCAGACTTGTTTCTCATCAAATGAACCCAATTGTACCGTGAATTATCATCCACAATGGTTAAGAAATATTTCTTGCCATCATGAGTGTCATGAGGAAATGGTCCCCAAATGTCACAGTGGATTAAGTCAAAAGGCGACTTAGAAAAATTATTATGAAAATCAAAAGACAAATGTTTAAATTTTGACTGAGGACAAATCGAGCAACAATTAGATGAGAAATCTTTTGGAATATGAAATGAAATTTTATTACTCAGAATTTTTAGAACATTGTCTGATAAATGTCCCATTCGGGCATGCCAAACATTGGCATCTACAACATTATTACATTGACTCAAAATAGCAGTGTGCATGAAACTACATGCATATTCACTGTGTGGTTGGAAGTGGTAGAGACCTTGATGGAGGTTACCCTTGCCAATCACTCTGTTCTGTTGCTTGTCCTGAAGCAAGAAACAGTTACCAGAAAAAATACACATGAGTTAGTGTTTGAGCACATAAAAGAACTGACGAAAATTATATTGACATGGAATTGAGGGATGTACAAAACATTGGACAGTTTTATCGAATGAGTGAGAGTGACTAAACCAATTGCTTTCACATTTATTTTGTAATTATTTGGAAGTGTGATAGTTCAATTTGACAACTGAGTATATTGATCAAACAGTTTAAGATCATGACATATATGAGATGTAGCTCTTGAATCTATAATCCAAGAACTAGAGTTAATGCCAAAAGATTGACCATGAGTTGAAAAGATCATACCAAGATTTGACTGATCCGACTGTGATGTCTCTGAATTCATTGCCCGAGCCATCTGACTCTGTATGAAATTCAGCAGTTGTTGGCATTGGGCGATGTTGAAAGAGTTTGAAGACTCTCCTTGATTGTCATTGACAAGATTAACCGTGCTCTTGTGCTTCTTGTGACCTGGAGGATATTTAATAATCTTGAAGCACTTGTCCTTGGTGTGCCCAAGGAGACCGCAATGTGTGCAGAGTGGATGACCTTTGTCCTTCTTGTTGCCAGATTTTGAATTCTGAGAGCCTTGAACAACACATGCCAATTGTGAATCCAAGGGAGTTTGCACATTACCTACCTCCCGCTGCTTTTCTTTTTGAATCACCAGAGAGAAAGCACGTTGAATGGAGGAAAATGGATCCATGGTGAGAATCTGGCCACGAATCGGATTGTAACTTTCATTGAGGCCTAGCAGAAATGTGAGGACATACTCAAAATGAAAGTGATCTAAGAGTGGTTGAACACCACCACAGTGACAGTGATGTACAGGCTTGTACTCACTGAGTTCTTCCTAGATCGATTTCATCTTTGTGTAATATTGCAAAACAGAGCGGGAACCTTGCAAGCAATTTGACAAATCACGTTTGAGTTGAAGGATGCGAGGTCCATTGTTTTGCTGGAAGCGATCCTCAAGATCCTTCCATATTGCTGCTGCATTTGAGGAATATGTGACACTCACAACAACTTCTTTTGAAATGGAATTCATGAGCCATGATGCAACAATGTTGTTGTTACGGAGCCACGCATGATGCAAAGGATCTTTAGGATCAGGTGGAGGAATTGTTCCATCAACAAATTCGAGTTTGTTTCTTCTACCAAGAGCCATGAGCATTGCTCGTTTCCATGAGTTCCAATTCTCCAATGTGAGAGGCTTTGATACGAGAATCAGACCAGGACTATTAGCATTGTTCATGATGTAAGGATCATATGGATCGTCCATGGCAGAAAGCTCGAATGGTTGAAGAACTTTGGAGATGAAAGATGAAGAGAGGAGAAGAGAGAAAAAAGGTTACGAAATTTACACTTCTGATACCATATTAAGTTATGGAGAACATTATATCATTCATTGAAAAATTTGAATTGATACATTATAGGATCAAGTATATATACACAGAGGTGTCTCCCTTTCATTCTTAAAGATCTAACAAACTTTTCTAACAATTTTTCTAACAATTTCCTAACAAATTGTAACAGAAAAACTGGAAGTTAAAATACACGTGTGTGTTGATATAAATATTTTTTATCTTGTGAATGGAAATAAAAATACACCCCATTTGATCATATAAAAATATACTAAAAGATAAGCTTTCATATCAATATGAATGAGAATTATTTGTTATAAGGCCTGATGACTTATTTGGTTCTTTATTTTATTTATTTTTTATTTAATTTAATTTTTTATCTTTTAGAAAGTTCATTTCAATTCTTTATCTTTTTAAAATGATTCAAATTGATTCTTTTGTCCATGAAAAAGTAACACAATTAACTATTGAAAAATATTAATGGATAAAAACGATCACACAATATGTTTCTTCTCCTTCTGATAGAACACATAAGAAAAAATTCGTTTGTCTTACCCCTTCTGTCACCCTGACACCGCTACCATCACTGACTCCATCAAGCGTTGCCTTGCAAGTGACTCAATGCCACTCTTTCCATTGCTCCTTCGTTGAGTGAGGAAATCACATATATTATTCGAGACAACTACTACTTCCGCACCCAGCACTCTGCACTACTCTTTCTATTGCTCCTTCGTTACACGTTGTCGCTACTTCTACTATTTATACTCCTTCCCATAATGAAATGCACCACCCCCTATCACCTGGATCATAAAACCCAACCCAATTTATCACTACGCCTTCTTGTTCTGCACGAATCCAACCCCTTATTCCCACTCATCACTTTTCAAACATGAAGCAAAAGAACAACAATTATCATTTTACTCCTCTATTGAAAACACTTCACCCCCTCTTTCTTTCTCCCTTCCACTTATCCGTGCCCTTCTTCTCCTCACTCATTTAATAACGAAAACATGATTTCGTTGTAATCTTTGTTGAAATACACAATCAAATCGCATTTTTGTTTTGTATTTTTTTGTTGAAAAAAAAAACATAACGGAATCATATTTTTCGTTGTGTTTATTTTTTTTGTTTTTATGATTTTTTATTAATTATGAATGCAAGTTACCTTTTTTAAAGTACTCAAATTAATTGATATAATTTACCATTTTTGATAGTACTCTATATTTTTTTAATTAAAATTAAATTAACTGAATGCAAATTATCATTTATAAAGATAATCAAATTAATTATTATAAGAATTACCTTTGTTAATCGTAATCAAATCAATTTATGATATTATTTTGATTACAATTAAAAAAAGCAATTTATGTTATCATTAATTTAAATTTAAATAAAAAGGTAATTTATACAACTATTAAAAAAAGTAATGTGTGTTTTCATTAATATAATTTGTATTAAAATTAATTCAAAGAAAAAATAACTTAATTCTGCAATTGATTTTTTGTGAAAAAATACCTAATAGGAAAACTTTTTCGTTGTATAAAAAGAGGTGCAAAAAATTACACAATAAAAAATGTTTCCATTTTAAATTATGTACATGAAAACATATTTTCGTTGAATATTTTATATGAAACCTCTATACTACAACAAAAGCATGTTTCTATTGTGATATTTTATATTATTTTGTTTGAAATCTTAATTCCCTTGTGTTACATAAATTATTATGCAAAAACTTGATTTCATTGTATAACAAGACTTGTAGGCCGAATTTTGCACCTTGCACCACAATGGTAAAGGTAATGGACACCTAAAGCCCGCTCATGACAAAGGCATTATAATCAACACATGCAAGTTTTCAAATAAATACAATTTCATCCAATTAAAAGATCCCAATATGTAATAGACCTTTATAGACAATTCAGTCATGAAAATCATTAAATGTGCATCCAATTAATTTTATGAGTGTACCATAATACATATCAAACATTTATATGTATTAATGTATTAAGTAAGGTTTACTCTATAATCTATTATTAGAGCAATTATGATTAGTTAGAAATAATTGTGATTTTGTTATTTCTGTTATTATATTAGAGTTGTTATTTGTGTTATTTTGTTAGAACAATAATTAACTATGATTACTTAATCAAGTTAAGTGTAACCATGTTTATTTCCTCTATAAATAGACAAACATAATTAATTATAATTGACTTTTCATTCTAAATCAATAATAATATCTTTAACTTTTTTTCTCTCTCTCAAACTCTATGACTATGAAGTTGTACAACGAAATCTTCCTTCCGTTGTACATTTTTTTTTCTAGGAAAAAAAGTGCAACAAAATAGTAATTCTATTACACATTATACAATAGAATTTCAGTTCGTTGAACATGTTTTTATAGAATAAAAATCAACAAAAGTGTGATTTCATTGTACACTGTATAACAAAATCACACTTTTGTTGTACAATATTCATTTAACTCACTTTTTTCACAAATCAAGATGCACAAATGGAATTGTAAATTCACTGCACTAGAAATCTTGATTTCGTTGTGCATTTTAGAGATGGATAATTTTGAAATTTTGAGGGATGTTAGGGACCAATAGCAACTCCCAAACTAGAATACTGTCATGCATGCAAACGCAGCTGACAAATCTGTATACGCTAGCGAGCAAACTACAACAGAGTAAACCCTACTTGTGTTTCATTAAATTGCATGTCATTCAGACATCTAAAATATGCACGAAAATCTTAATGCAAAACCTTTAAATGGTCTTGCGTTAAGCCACACACACAGATTTACCGAGCAATGGCCAGCAATGAACACGGCATTAAAAACTGTTCTCTTAATATAACAATACTTACACTTAGGACAAGCAAAATGTGAGAAAACTGGCCTCAACAACCCAGTTTCCCATATCAATATGATGACTATACAATGTAACATAATTTATGCCTCTATCTTGAGAAGGGAATTGAGGGAAGTACTATTGAATCGCTGAGCAAGTCCTCGAATCACAAGAACAATAACATCCCGAATGTGTCGCGAGTGCACCATCAAATCTGCTTCTCTCTCGCTGTCCACTACTATACGTAGACGGTGTTGATCATTCCTGAAAAGCTCCACCTGATACATTTAAGATCAATACAAGAAAATCAAGGATATGATAGCCCAAATTTAAAACTACATACATAATGGATGAGGGAAAATGAGTTTCCAAGGAAATCAAACTTACATGAAAGGGAGGGGCATAACTACCACGAATTTCTGTAGTTGGAAAAGAAGTCTTAGTGGCAGGCTTTACCACCTTGACTCTTTTCCTGTTAATTTCAAGGATACGTCTCTCGTATGTTCCCACTGATGAAATCTGAAATAGAAATAATGATAAAATTGGTACTAGTCCCTTATAGGCTTTTCCACCACTTAAAAATGAATACATTAACATCAGAAGACTATAAAATACCTTTTTTGAGGTTTGGTCTTTGTCACACAATACCTGTCACCGAAGACAAGTAATGAACTTATGAAGGATAAAAACTAAGGTAAAAAGAGAGAAAAGTACAAAGCTTAAGAAGACCAAAGTTGAGACGGAGAGCTATCAAATTTTAGATGATATTATTCAATGAACAATATCTCAAACTCATACAATGAATCAATGAGATACAGGAAGACTCCAAAGGGAAGAGACATGGCAGTCAATCTATCCCAAAAATAATTTTAACATTTCAGAAACCAGAACACCAGTAGAGCTGTATCTTGGAGCATTTAACCAACCATGTGACCACACTTGAGTAACCATCAAATTATTTTTCTCCTGTATAATTAACTTTTATTCAGTTGTCATAGCTATATAGGTTTCTTGTTCCGATAAGCACATATCAACTTAGTTGGACTAGAATCTCCAGACCGAACTTAATAACTAATCATCCACACAAATATATCACAAAGTTTTCATTTTGTTGATATACCTAGTGATGGGGGTAATGAGAACATTTAATAAAAAAGAATTGCTTACAATACACTCTTTTAACACGCTTTTTACTATTGAATGAAATTCATTGGAAATTACTAAACTACTAATAGAGGTTTTCATTAAATAAGGAGAGTGAGACAGACAATATTTTGATTTCCAATAAATTACAGCAAGTAATAAAAAGTGTTTTAAAGTTTTATTGTATTACAAGTGTATTACAAGCATTTCTCAATCCACGAGACATTTTCAGACCATGGTTATTGTAAGAAAAGTATTTACTGTGTTGCCTTGTGTGTATCAAGGATGACCACACTAAGCCTTTATTTATAATAAACAAATAGGATCAATATTGATTACATAGGATCAATCTAATAATGAGAAATAAGGACTAAATCACTAATTACTATCTAATCATAAATAGCATAATAATATGTAATCTTAACAGTTATTATGCCAATAAAACCAAACTTTTATATATATATATATCCCACCTCAAACTTCACTGATCCAAGTTCAAGGTTCTGCTTTACTTCTTTAAGAACATCAGGCTCTGCATTGAATTAAAGATCAGATACAATGTTTAGTGTGGAAATTCTTAGAAAAATGCTAGAACTGAAAAGAAATCCAACTATCCATACCCACAAACCAAAGAAACAAAACTGCAAAAGACAGTAGAAAATATAGAAAGATGAAAAGATACGCACAAAAAGAAACACCACTGCATGTGGAATACTTGCAATTGCAAATACAATAAACGACAAGACTGAGTCCCATTCAATTATTTGTAATACCCATACCACACATGACAATAATAACACCAGGAATGGGATTTCCTTATTCCAATTGTTTAATTTATCTTAAGATTTTTGGGTGAATCTGAAGCAGTATAAAAACTTGGTGTTTTGCTCTCTTAACTTTACATCCTTAATCGTTGCATCATAACTGGTGTCCACTCACAGCACTACTTGTTGAGAAAGCAGAAACCAAATAGCAAGAACACATGAGGAATAGGAGGTTCCTCCTCACAAGCAAGAGATCTCAATAAAAAAAACTATAATCCTTGGCATGAAAGACTCCCCCTTTACCTATAGTACTAAGGTTTTAAGAAGGAAAGAAACTAGATGTGTTAGGAAGGTACGTAATGCATTGCATTTCATAACATATTTTTCAGTGTTTTTAGTTATTTGCATGCACTTTGTTGTTAATTTAGGATTAGATTTGTTAATAATTCTTTCTTTTTTCATTCTTGTTCTTTGTTATGCATATTTGTGTTAATTAAACAAGGGGTCAATCAAGTTAAGTGATAAATCAAATAGGAAATCATTGTGTGAAACCACAATCCAAGGAATATTCCTATCATTAATTTTATCTTTATGTTGAATTTAAGCCAAACAAGTAATCCTTGTGGAGACAATCTTATAATTTTATTACTTGACGATGACCGACTGTACCACTTGCAATTTTCTGACATCAGTATGTCAGTGAGAGCAACAAGACTCGAACACAATCCCACTTAGTCATATGTGTAGGCATTATAGAGAGAGAACGAGTAGAGAGAGAAACAGTGGGTATGTTAGAGTTAGGAACAGAGGAAGTGTTAGAGAGAGTGGTAGTGTGAGGTTGAGAGAGGATCCCCGACATAACTACACCGGGAACAAGGATGGACAACAACATTGCTCTACTCGGGCAAACTAGAGGGATCAGAATGACATCTCATCCTTCTATTTCACGCAATTCCCAGAAGACGCAACCGAGAAGGACCTATGATACCAGTTCAAAAAGTGGGGGGATGTGAAGGAAATTTTCATCTCCAAACAAAGAAACAAAAACGGAAGGATGTACGGTTTTGCACGATTTAAGGGAGTGAATGATGTGCACAGCTTAGAATGGCAGTTGGACAATATCGTCATTGGAGGTTTAAAGTTGTATGTCAACATTCCAAAATATGGGAGAGTTAAAAGTATAAGAAATACCAGAAAACAAAGCAAAGGGGTATGAGAGACACCAAAATGAAGCAGCTCGACGAAGACAACCACAACAGAGAATAAATCCAGTCTCGTATGCAATGGTGGTGGCAAGAAACACCAGGAACTCAAGGCAAAGGTGGACACAAGACAATGAGCCTTACAGTCGTGAAGGTTCACTCTCATTGGTACACCTTGATATCCCAATGGACGAGAAGAAGTGGTTCAGCGATGCTTGGGTGGGGCGATTGAAGAACTTGGTGCTGTTTGATAGAGTTGAAGACGAACTATCGTGGGATATAGGAGCAGACATAGCATCAAAGTACATAGGGGATGATTTGGTTCTTCTACTTGGCCTCACTGATGTCAGAGCAAAACAAATGATCAAGGAAGAAATCACGAGTGGAGCTTCCTTATTAAGTGATTAATCTAATAGGAAATCAGTTCTTTCAACAGATGGGAGCTCACACGGATAAAGGATGAGAGTGAGATTTTATATGGAGGAGACCACTGTTTGACAATGAGATCGACATGGCTGACAGTTTCTTAAGAGATATTGAAGGCAATCAAATCCAGCCACATAGAAGAGATGATTGGGTCTGGAAAGCAAACCCAATGCTTACAATCTGTTGATGGGGGAAACAATAGAGGAGACAAAGGATGGAACTTTTGAGGAATTATGGAAATTAAAGATCCCAAGCAAAACATCAATCTTTGCGTTGAGGTTAATTAGAGATCGACTGTCAACAAAATTAAATCTGCGAAGGAGACATGTAGAGATTAATGATATGTTATGCCCATTCTGCAAGAACAGGGAGAAGGGTGCAACTCATTTATTTTTCCATTGCAGCAAAATCCTTCCTATATGGTGAAAATCTTTGTCTTGGGTGAACATTTTAGGTGCTTTCCCGCCAAATCCGAGGCAACACTTCCTTCAACATGTACATGTGTTGGATGATGGAATAAGGGTTAACAAGCGGAAGTGTTGGTGGATGGCTATGACATGGACTATATGACAGCAGAGGAACAAGATAGTTTACTCCAACGACACCTTCAATGGCAACAAACTGTTGGATGATGCAATATTCTTACTTTGGATATGGCTCAGAAATATGGAGAAAGATTTTGTAATCCATTTTAATCAATGGTCAAGTAACCTTAGAGATGGTTTTTGTTATCAGCGGAGGGTAGCAGTTATAGGATATCAGTAGCCTATAAATTAATATGTATGTAGCTTTTGATTCCTATCAAGACTGTATTAAGTCTGATTTTGGAACCAAATGACTGGACAATCCCAAATATGTAACTTTTGTACCTTAGGTGTATATATATATATATATAATTTATCTTTGCTGATAAAAAAGAAAACTTAGTCTCTAGGAAGTAATATACATGAACCTACCATTTCCTTAGTACAATAAATGTCATTATTTTCAACATGAGGGATTGAAGGCTGACACAGGATTAATTAGTGCAAAAGAACCAGGCATTAAAGGTTGTAGTTGTGGGATCCGCAAGAATAGGGTTTGATGGGAATAGCCCGACACCCATTTTTCTAAGGGTATCGATACTCTGGATAAGTGCCTGTTAATCATATTTAATGAATTCATTAACATTTAGCTAAAAGTAAAAATGAACAAATTTTTCAACACTTGCCCTGGATTACTAATGTCAAGGATAATTTAATTATATACACAAACTATGTTATTGATTAGATTAAGAATTTCAGCTTACCAACTGCAATTGGCTCTGTTGATACCGAAATTGATTGCCCTTCTACTCCATCCTCTCTTACAGGAGTATAGATGGCCACCAGCCTATAGCCAACATCATCAACATTCGCTTCATACATTCTGCCAGTTTCTCCTGTAGTTTAATTATTGAAAAGAAAAAAGCAGTTGGATTAATGAAGATATATAACAAGTAATATAAGCAATGGAAGATGTTGAAAGGAAGAGAAAACGAGACAATAGAATTTGTGTGTATTACACAACAGAGAATATTATCCTCTATATATATTGAGATTCTGTTTTGATATTATTCCTAATATTATATTTATTATTAGAATATTATATTTCCTATTGATCAGTAATTGATTTCCTTTTCCATATTATAATTACATGAGGTAAGGTCTACATTGAGACACAACACTATACAGTAAAACATTATTACATATATATATATATTTATTTATTTAGAAAAGTTAGCTTGAATGAGAGTGCTTTTAGAATTTTTCTTCAATGAAAACATTTTTAGGAATTTTTCTTAGTGTCTTATCTCTTTCGATTTATGTTTTTCATCTTTATTTCTAAATTGAATTTCAATATTTTTTTAAAAGAATTTATCAATAATTAAAAATAACCTTGTATCACAATATAAAATATAATTTATATGTTTTAAAATATTTATTTATCACAAACTTTAACAAAAATATAATTTATATATTTAAAAGTATTTATTTTCTTTATAGATTTTAGTTATATAAAATAAAACATTTAACATGTGCATCGCATGAGATAAAATACAATGAGGGTTTATATTTAAAGAAAGACTTGAAAGAAACCTGAATTGTACTTTTGACTTGAGTTTATAGAGAGATTACATATGGTATTTATTCACGGCATCTCACCTAATTAAGGAAATAAAAAGGAATAAAAAAATATACAAATCACATCAAATCTGCCTAATTCTAAGAAATGCAAATCAGTCTAGTCCTAGTAATAAATCTTCAGTTCAGCCTAACTTTAGGAACAACTTAATTTTCCCTAATTATATTTCAACACTTCCCCCCTAAACATGGTGAATGGATATATATATTATTCCTAGCTTTATGTGGAAAGTCCCTTAGTGAATATAGGCTAAACTCTCGTTAGCGAGGGGATCTAGCTCAGTTGGTTAAATAAGATGTGAGTTGTTATAAACCCCAGGTACTTGTCTTCAATTCCTACATCAAGAAAAGGCTAAGCTCTCATTGGAAAATAACTTTGTATACCAGTACCTTCTAATAGTGGTTTCAGTTTATCAGAGGTGCAACAATGAAGTCTTCATTATAGAAGGGGAATAATGAAGGTGCCAAAAGTTGCAACGAAGGCAGCAAAAATGGGAAAAAGAAGGTGGCAAATGTTGCAATGAAGGTAAGCTAGACAAAGAGAAAAAACACAATGAAGGCAATAAAAAAGGGACTATCAACAGAAACTAAGGCAGCAGCCAAACAAGTGAATCTTTTGAAAAAGAGATCCAAAGACTAAACAAGGTCAAAACAAAACAGCAAGAGCCAAATAGTTGTAAATGTTCATCAACAAACAAAATTAGATCTACAATGTAGAAAAGGAAACAATGGCATGAATGATGAGTAATTTGAAGATAGAAACATGAAATTAAAGTAAAACTCCAAAATTTTGGGAGCTCTGCAGCAAAGTAGTGGTGGGACAAGTCATAGAGGATGATCTGCTTTGATACTGTTGAGAATAAGGAATTTAATGTATAATGATGTGAAAGGATATGATATCTGATTTAGAAGAAATTGAATATCCTCTAATTATGTGTAATCAATACTATTTGTCTATATAAACAAGCATCCGTTGTGTATTCTGACACACAGTTTCAATCTATCATCCCTCTATATTTGTTCTCATTTTACATGGTATATCTCTTTTCTCTCATTTTACAAATACCATCCCATGTGTACATGGACATACGGATTGAGTAATGTCTCTTGCTCTTCTTTTCAACAAGCTTTTGGGTCATTTATGACCCCCCCCCCCCCAACAAAAAAGGAAAACTTTTACGCAATCAAGAATATTCTCAAAACCAAGTGATCTCAAGTTTGATCCTTGTCAGTTGCCACTCCTTTCTCAAATTCCAATACTTAAACAAGAGAAATGCTACCATATTGTTGACTGAAATTTATTGAAAATCATGAAAAATTTGTAGGTCCCACTTCTCATTTAATGAGCTGAACTCATGATTTTGTAGATTTTCATAAATTTTGACGAACGATAGAAAGTGTTAGGAGTGCGTTAAAAAGTGTATTGCTAGCACTCCTCATCAAACAATAGGACAAGGTAAAATTTCAAAATATGCAATATGGACCCTGTGTTGAAATAAATCATGATACTTCTCGATTTCTTTGATTGGAAACATCTTAGTTTTAACTAACTTAAAGCATTTAACATACCTGGTATAGAGATAAGGTCAGGACTTCCAACCATTGATCTAAGCCATTGAACTCTACTTTTGCCTTCCTTTCCACCACTGTAAATGCCACGAACAGCATAGAGATTGGTATGAAATCCCATTCCCTCAATCTCCAGCTTGTGTATTCTAGGAATCCCTAAGAATGCACGCATAATACTTACACAAAGGGATAGTACAAAACAATTTTTTTTAAGAAAAATAAATTACAAAAGAAATGGCAATAATGTTTAAAACACTACAATCTTTATTACATAGCAAACTGCATGTATTTTAGTGGGAAATGATGGGATGAAGAATCACATGGCTGGGTATCAAACAATACAATTTCAATTTTCCATTTACAAAGCCATTGTGTTTCCTTTGAGAAAGGGAAACAGGTCTTTGATGTGGGCAACTGGGCAACTGGGCAACATGAATGCCTAAGAAGTATTTCAGAGACAAAATCTTTGTTGGAACTGTATGTGTAATAAGGAGTTTAAAGCACAAGCATCGTCACTATCACAATTAGAGATGATCATGTAATCAGTTGACACCATAAGAAAAATGTTCAAAACCAGACATGTGGACATCCAAAGGGGCAATGCCCAATAGGAGTGTTCATGGGTTCAGGTTGACCTGTGACCCAACCCGACCCAATTATATTGGGTTGGGTTTTAAAAGTGTTGGGGTCAAACTCAACCTGACCCAATATAGCCCTGATTGATTATATTTGGGTTGGGCAACGGATTATGAATTGTCAATCCGTGACCCAACCGAACCCGGTCATATAATAATAAAAAAATATTAATAAGAATATAATAAAAGCTAAATTGTAATATTTTGATTCTCCTAATTTTTCAAATCCATAATTTTGGTTCCCTTGATTTTTAATTGTAACATTTAGTCCCCAAGTTTTAAAAATTAGCAATTTTGGTCCCCTTGGTAGATCATTAACAAATCATTATGATTAATAGAGTTATTCAGTTAACTATAAATTAATTAAAAAATTCATTAAAATTTTTTTAACTCTAACTCTCCACAACATCATGTTCCTCCTCTTCTCCATAAACACCTCTTTCACCTCCACCGCCGCATGTGAGTCCACTAACAACAACACCGCATTAGGGTTTATAATCTTTTATTAAATTTTTTGAATGATTAACAGTTTTTATTTAATTTATAACTAATTTAATAACTCTATTAATCATAATTATTAACAAGCTGGGTTATAATCATGTTCACTAAAGCTCCGGGTTATAATCAGGTTACTTATATTTTTAACAAGCTGGGCCTGATAGCATCTGGGTAATGGCTAGAAAGAGTTCTAAACTAAAAATATTATTAGATTTATAAGGAAGGGCTTTGTTCATGCTACATTTGAAACTGATCTTGTTCTTTTCATATAAATACATAGATAGGAAGCCTATCACATAAAGTTACTGCATTCCATTCTCCCTCTATATACTTCTCTATACCCAACTGACTCTTTGTTGCTGTAGACATGTCAAGAAGACCCAACTAAACAGGCAGACTAAAGAAAATGCAAAGAGGAATAAAATTCTAAAGTAAGAATGCTTAAGTATTCAAAGCAATTACCTGGCAATATAGGTGTTGTCTCAATGCATACCGCCTCACCTGACCTTCCAAACACATCAGTAACAATACACTCGCATTTCAAATGATGACCAATATCCTCTAGCTGCACCTTATAGGAGCAAGAACTCTGATTAGGTAATGGATCATATGAAAGATTGTCTGCCACTTCTGAAGAACAAAACCTGAAATGATGTTAATGTGATACATATAATCAGCATTGATTACAAGCACTGTTGAGTTTGCATTTAGCATTCTCCTGATAATAAAAAAGAACCACTGCAATAATTGTTACTTTGTTAGATATACATGCCATCACCCAACAGCTTCAGCATTTGGGAGAATTGATCTTTGACATGGGAGTATGGAACAAAGTCTACTGACATGGTTAATTGTATGATCATTGATGCCCTCACACTCTTCAAAATTGAAAGAAACTAGATTTAGGCACATGCGATGCACAGAAGCAGTAAAAAATAGGTTAAATTTAGGGTGCGTTTGACTTCCATTTTTAAAAACTGTTTTTACTTTTGAAAAATTAAAAATAGAAAAACTTGTTTGATTGGCAGAAACAGCTTTTAGTTAGTTTAAAATGTAAATAGCTGCTGGGATTGTGTGAGCGTTGCCTGCTACCATTTTTCTTTTTCTTTTTGTCGGTAGATATTTGTTCCTCACATGATATCATCGAGTCTTGCTTGCTGCTGGCTGCTGAGTCACTCAGGCCCTGTAGAAAGGGGCCTCACTGCTGCGTCACTCCAACCCAGTATATATTTTAACTCACGTGGTGCCATTGACATTGAGAAGTGAAAACGTAAACATCTTCCAGCTGTTACTCTTTTTTAGTTTTTTAAAACACTTCTTTTGGAAACCAATTGATAAATAAAGTAGATTTTTTTTTTAAAAAAAGTTTTTAAAACAAAAATTGAAAAGGAAATCAAACACACCCTTAGGATTTTTCTATTAATTTTCATGCGTGATACATGCTTTGATTCCTGTAGAACAAGGTCTTGGGTTCAAATCTTGTGTATGAAAAAAACCCATTGAAAGAGCTAACCCTAACCCCACTATGTAAGGGATGTTCCTGATTTAAATAAGATTGTCTCTCATAAAGGATAGATAATACCTATAATTATAATAAATAATATTTCCCCAAATTTACAAAACACATACAATTCACAATATTTCATAATATCCCTAATCCCTAATTACAAATTTACAATATTTGCATAATCTCTAATATTTCTCTTAGAATATAGATTTGAACCAAAAATCCAACCCTACAAAACCAACTTGTAAGGTAAGGGTTACCTCCCACTTATATACTCTATCTTAACACTATCTCTAGCCGAGGTGAAACTTGAATTTTTTCCAATACATTCCTTCACACCAAGTACTTTTGGGTTTGGTACGTAGATAATATGATAGGTGCCCTGTTTAATAAATATAACATAGGCTCTAATACCATCTTACAATTTGGGTTTATGACTAATTCAACCCCAAAAGCTAGCTCAAAAGGTGAAGGTAACCCCCCACTTATATACATTATTGGCACTATCTCTAGCCAATATGAAACTTGGAGTTTTCCTTCATGTCCAACATTATTGGGCTTGGTGCGTGGATAATATGACAGACAACCCAATAACAAATCTATAATAGGCTCTGATACTATCTAAGAATGTGGGCTTAGGCTTAAATCAATCTTACAAAATCAGCTTGTAAGACCCCCACATATATATATATATTCTATCTTGACACTGACTCTAACCAATGTAGGGCTTGAGTTTTCCTGATCATTTTATTTTCTGTTACCAAAATCTATTATTTTCTAAGTGGATAACTTATTCAAAAATGAAAAGACATCACTGTCCATGGTGATCATTTCTTTTACCTATTTATTTGGCTATGCTTTTAAGCTACTTATCAGCACTTAAAGTTGCCTATTACATGTTAACTAACACAAACGATTTTTTTTCGTTTAATCTTGATTATTCATTTGTTTATGGTACAGTATTTCAAAATTATTCAGATTATTATTTTTGTAGGTTCTTAATATTTTAAAAGTATTTTCATTCTAGCAAATCTTTGGTGTGGCAGCCACTCTGAGATCTGCTATCTAGTATAGCATTTAATTTTGGTTGGCTGCTCACACTGCCATCTAAGATTAATCATAGTGGTAAATGAATCTCACCTGGGAAATAAAAATTAAATTTGTTAATTGGGCAACATGAAAATAACTTGCTGGTGGACATCTTCACTGAGGAAGAAATAAGGAGAGGGGTATGGGATTGTGGTAGTGAAAAGAGCCCGGGCCCGGATGGACTCAATTTCAAGTTTATTAAGCACTTCTGGCAGATCATGAAATCTGATATCCTGCGCTTCCTATGCGAATTCCATGCTCACGGCAGCTTTCCAAGAGGAGGCAATGCCTCTTTCATTGCTTTGATCCCTAAGGTGCAGGACCCACAAGATTTGAACAGCTTCAGGCCTATTTCGCTTATAGGATGTGTCTATAAGATAGTGGCTAAGGTGCTAGCAAACAGATTAAAAAAGATCATGCCAACAATTATTGATGAAAGACAATCCGCCTTTATAGCTGGAAGACACTTACTACATAGTGCAGCAATTGCTAATGAAGTGGTGGATGAAGCAAGGAAGACGAAAAAACCATGCCTAATATTTAAAGTTGACTTTGAAAGGGGTTATGACTCAGTATCGTGGAATTTTCTCTTCCATATCCTAAGGATGATGGGATTTTGTGATAAATGGATTCAATGGATGGAAGGCTGCCTTAAATCAGCCTCTATATCGGTGCTAGTAAATGGCAGCCCAACACTTGAATTTAGCCCACAAAAAGGACTCAGACAAGGTGACCCCCTGGCACCCCTTCTATTCAACATAGCTGTGGAGGCCCTAACTGGTCTCATGAGGGAAGCAATAAAAAAGAAGCTGTTCACTGAATTTCTGGTGGGAGCAAATAAGGTACCGATTAGCATCCTACAATATGCTGACGATACCATATTTTTCGGAAAGGCTACTATGCAGAATGTTAAGACAATAAAATCCATTCTCAGAGCTTTTAAACTAGCATCTGGACTTAAAATAAACTACGCAAAGAGCTGTTTTGGGACTGTGGGACAGACACAACAGTGGACAATGCAGGCTGCCAAGTATTTGAATTGCAAAATTCTGTCTATGCCTTTCACATACTTGGGTATTCCAATAGGGGCTAATCCAAGACGTAGTCAGCTGTGGGATCCGATCCTTAGAAAGAGTGAGAGAAAATTAGCTAGGTGGAAACAAAAACACTTATCATTCGAGGGGCGAGTGACTGTCATAAGATCAATCCTAACATCTATTCCAATTTATTTTCTCTCTTTTTTCAGGATCCCCGCTAAAGTGGCAGCTAAGCTGACTCAAATTCAGAGAAGGTTCTTATGGGGTGGAGGGCTGGACCATAAGAAAATTGCGTGGGTTAAATGGGAAACCATTTGCCTACCAAAAGAAAAAGGTGGCTTGGGCATAAAAGACATCACAACCTTTAACAGAGTGCTGTTGGGTAAATGGAGGTGGAATATGATGCAGCAAAGTTTAGACCTTTGGGCTAAAATATTGGACTCAAAATACGGAGGGTGGCAGTCTCTAGCTGACGGCAGAAGATCAAGCAACGGATCCTTATGGTGGCAGGATTTAATGGAGGTCACACATGAACACCAGCTAAATAACATAATCCAACAAGAAACAATTTGGAAGGTTGGGTGTGGAGACAAAGCCAGATTTTGGGAGGATAAATGGGCTAGTGATGGGGAGACATTAATGATGAAGTGCCCAAGGCTTTACCAAATATCCAGCCAGCAACACCAAACTGTTCAACAAATGGGAAGACATACCGACACAGCATGGGAATGGAATTTTCAATGGAGAAGACCTCTATTTGATTGTGAAATTGAGACAGCTACCAGATTTTTGGAAGATACAACAAAGATTCATATTCATCCACACTCAGTAGATTGCTGGAAATGGAGAGCAGAACCTAATGGACAGTACACAACAAGGAGTGCATACCTTTTGATGCAAGGAGAAACAACTGAGGAAAATAGTGATGGAGTGTTTACGGAGATATGGAAATTACAAATCCCAGCATAAACAACCATCTTTGCATGGAGATAGGTTAAAGACAGACTGCCAACCAAGCTTAATCTAAGAAGAAGACAAATACAGCTAAGTGATCATCTATGCCCATTCTGCAGGAATAAGGAAGAGGATGCTTCTCATTTATTCTTCAACTGCCCAAAAACACAACCCTTGTGGTGGGAATCCCTCTCTTGGATTAACACACTGGGAGTAATGCCAGTCAATCCGAGGCAGCACTTCATACAGCATCCAAACAGCTTACATGGGAAGAAACAATACAGCAGATGGAAAGTTTGGTGGGTTGCCTTGAATTTCACAATTTGGCAACACAGAAATTGGCTCATTTTCTCCAATGAACCATTCAATGGCAGCAAGCTGATGGAGGAAGCAGTGTTTTTAGTATGGTCTTGGTTCAGACAGTTGGAGAAAGGGTTCACAGCACATTATAACTACTGGTCTAGCAATCTACCAGCAGCTTTTTGCAATTAGGATAGATGGGCTGTTTTGACTATTGTAACTATGTACCTAGCTTAGATTTTAATTGTGAACCAAACATCATATCTGTCTATTATTTGTACTCTTAGTACCCCTGGTACTTTCCCCATATATATATATATATATATATATATATATAAATATTACTTTTGCCGATCAAAAACAAAATTGAGAAAAATATCAGAGCATGCAGCATCAGTGTAATGTATATCCTCATACCATTGGTATCTTATATCTTTCTTGTACTTGCTCCAAACATGTTGAGTCTCACTATTTGGAATCACTTCAACAGCTGTAAGTATGTCACCTTCAACTGTGTTTCCAGTCAGAGCAAGCATCTCCACATATGGAAGCTCTAGAGGAAAATGCAAGAACCACACTTATTTTCTATGAACAACTTCAACATCTTGAAGGACAAGGTCCTTCACTATTTAAAATAAATGAAATGTAAAAAAGCAAGGCTTGCACAAACATGGGAAATGGACAATAGTTACCTGGGAGAACAATGTTAGTTGGATCAGATAAGACAAGTTCTCCCACAACTGAATCTGAACGAACAGGTGTATATCTAGGGAAAAAATGATGAAAATGTTAACATCAACAGGATATATAGGTTGAAATTACAGGGTGGGGAAGAAAGAAAAGAGACTGTCACAATAATTAGATATTTGACTGATATGACATGTAATGATGTGATACAAGACGTTACAATCATCCTCTTTACACTAATAATTAGGTCAAGCACCAACGTAATAATACTAGCACAAGCTCAGCCCACTAATAGAATAAGACTATTAACCCTAATTAAATTAAGTGGAAAATTAGGGAACTCCAAAAATTGCTTCTTTCAGCAATCAATCATCTAATTTGTTTTTTTTTTTGCACAGCAAAAGATAATTTATATTATAATTAAATGTCAGTACTAGATGTACTGATGATTACAACATATACCATAGACATTGGGAATCACTGCTCAAATAAGATTAAATACAATGACATTAGTACTGATGATTACAACATATACCATAGACATTGGGAATCACTGCCCAAATAAGATTAAATACAATGACAGGATAAGTCAGCCCCCCCTAGTAGAATTCCTCCCTTAAATTAGATGACCAGTGATTAAAGTGGTCATTAAAATCCTTCTCCATACATCTTAGCCACGACCAGGTATGGAATAGTGCCTCGTCCATGACTTTTTCGGGAGTGAAAAGCTGGTTGTTGAAGACCATGCTGTTTTTGTGTTTCCAAATGGTCATAGACAGTGCTATCCATAATGCTTCCCATCTTTTGTCCGTGCTTCTTTGCGTGTTCCAGTGTGAGAACTGCAAGAAATGGTTCTTTGGTTCTGTGGGGAGAGGACCCACTCTATTGACCCAGCTCATAGCCTCCCACCAAAGGATCGTTGTTTTAGTGCAGTTGAACAACACATGGCTAGTAGTTTCCTCTGCAGATTCACATAAGGGACAGCTATATGATGGCATCTCCACCTGTCTTCTTCTCAAATTAGCCCTGGTGGAAATCCTATTTTTGAATAATCTACATGAAAACGCCTTTGCTCGTGGAGGGATGTGTAAGGACCAAATTATCTTCGATGCATTGTCCTCAAGAGCCTCCCTGCCAGCTTCCTGCAGCAGTATATAAGCTGACTTTGTAGAGTAGTTACCATTAGGGTCAGGTTGCCAAATTAGAGAATCCCTGCTGGACTGAGTAATGTGAACATTGTCAAGCTCAGCCAAGAAAGCTGCTACCGTTTGGATTTCATGGTAAAAAAGATTCTTCCTTCATTTGAACTTCCATTCCCACCTTTTTGCTACCAATTTCCCCATTAGGTTGATTGTAGAGGACTGTTGGCCACTGATTTGATACAAAGTAGGATATTTCTGTTGGAGAGTCAGATTATGGTGCAGCCATTTATCCTTCCAAAAACTAATTTTATCACCCAATCCCAGCTTCCACTTCAAGTGATTGCAGATTGTGTTGCTTGGCTGCTGCTTGAAGACAACCTTGAGATCTTTCCACCAAGGAGAAGCTACACTGCAGTTCCTACCAGAAATCAATTCCTTCCATCCACCATATTTGGACAATAGAATTCTGGTCCAGAATTGATTCTGATTATTTGCCAACTCCCACTCCCATTTGGCAAGCAAAGCCTCATTAAATTTAGTCAAATCTTTGATCCCTAACCCCCCTTTACTCTTAGGTAGGCAAATTGTGTCCCACCTCACCCAAGGAATCTTGATGGAGTCTTGGTGACTTCCCCATAAAAAATTCCTTTGAATAGATGTAATCTTTTGCACCACATGTTTAGGAATCTTGAAGAAGGAGAGCAAATAGATGGGTAAGGCTGTTAAGACTGAATTAATGAGAGTTATTCTACCCCCCATAGATAGATTTCTTTGCTTCCATGTTGCAAGCTTGGCCTCAAACTTGCTAATAATAGGCTGCCACACAGACCGACATTTAGAGCTTACCCCTAAAGGAATACCAAGGTAAGAAAAAGGAAATTCCAGTTGGCTGCAATTGAGAGAAGAAGCTGCCTCCCTACACCAGCCCACAGATTTACCCAAACACCCAAATTGGCTCTTATTATAGTTTATCTTTAAACCAGAAACCAATTCAAAGCTTTTCAGGATACACTTTAAAACTTTAACATTATCATTAGTGGCAGTCCCAAAGAACAAGGTGTCATCAGCATATTGAAGTATATTAACTTCCTCTTTTTTCTTTCCCACTTGGCAGCTATTGAAGAGATTTTTTTCTACTGCTGATCTCATCAACCCAGTAATGCCTTCCACCACTATATTAAATAGCAAAGGTGCAAGGGGGTCACCTTGCCTTAAGCCTCTCATAGGTACAAATTCCTGAGAAGGACTTCCATTAATTAAAATGGAAATTGTTGTAGAAGACATACAGACATTAATCCATTTCCTCCATCTTTCACAAAAGCCCATCCTCTTCAGCATATAGTCTAGAAAACCCCAAGAGACCGAGTCATAGGCCTTTTCAAAATCCGCTTTGAAGACCATGCAAGGTTTTTTCTTTAATTTGGCCTCGGTTATAACTTCATTGGCAATCAATACACCATGAAGAATGTGCCTCCCCTTCATAAACGCTGTTTGCCTTTCATCAATAAGATGAGGCAACACAAGGGCCAGCCTTTTAGCCAGAATTTTGGCCACAATTTTATAGATACAACCTATGAGAGATATGGGCCTATAATCATTAAGGGATTGAGGGTCTTTGATCTTTGGGATGAGAGCTATAAATGATGCATTACTGCCTTTTGGAAAGGAAGCATTAGTGTAAAACTCATCCATGAACCTTATGAAGTCAGGTTTCAAAGTCTCCCAAAACAGCTTAATGAAGTTGAAATTCAGCCCATCCGGGCCCAGGCTTTTGTCCCCACCACAATCCCACACATCAGATTTAATCTCCTCTTCTGAAAATCTAGCTGTAAGACTTTCCTTTTCTCTTTGAGGAAGAAAAGGAAACTGTACACCATCTAGGGTTGGCCTACTAATATTCTCCTCAGCAAATTTGCTGTTGAAGTATTGAAGAGCTGCAGATTTTACACTTGCAGGGTCATGCACCCATACTCCGTTTATGGAAAGCCCTTGAATAGAGTTTTGTCTCCTTCTGTAGTTGATTAATCTGTGGAAATAATTGGAGTTGTTGTCCCCTTCTTTTAGCCATTTCACTCTAGCTTTTTGTCTCAACATAGATTCAACTGCATAGGCTGCATTCCAGAGTTGTTCCTGGAGTGATTTCCTAAGATTGACTTCATCTTGGGATAAGATTCTGTTGTTGAAGCCATCCTCCAAAACATTCAACTCCCTTTTTAGGTTAAGGACTTTTCTAGGGCTGATGTGACCCTGAGATATGCTCCACTGCCTTATTTTCTGTTTGATGAACTTGATTTTCTGTTTCAAAACTAAACCCCCCCATCCCGGGGGGTGATAATTACCCCATTCAAGTTTCACCAAATCCTGAAACCCTCTATCCTTTAACCACTAGTCGATAATTCTGAAAGGTTTAGGCCCCCAATCAATGGTTCTAGCCTTCAGAAGGATAGGGCAATGGTCAGAGAAATCCCTTTCCATCACAAATTGAGTAGAATCCGGCCATTGGGTCAGCCACTCATCAAAGAGTAAGAACCTGTCCAATTTGCTCATGACACTGCCATTAGGTCTACACCATGTGAATCTTCTCCCAATAGACTTAACCTCCTCTAAAGCCATATTTGAGATCCAGGAATTAAATTCAGATATGCTGGGTGGAGTATCCCTTGTCTGAGATGAGCTGAGCCTCTCCTCTCGATACCTTATGGAGTTAAAATCTCCCAAGACACACCAAAGGCCTGCTGGATAGGGTGATCTCAGCTGCAGTAATTCATCCCACTGCTCTCTCTTTCTTTGAAGATCGCAGGGGGCGTAAACATTGATAATAACAACCTTCTTATCCTCTTTTAACCAAGTGCCTTCCAGCATTATGAAACCTCTCCCCAGCACCCGCCTATCAACTAAGAATGATCCATTATTCCAAATGCATAATAGTCCTCCAGCAGTGTTGAAGGAAGGAAGACACTCCCAAGAAGCACTGTTGTCACCCCACAGGTACTGACATAGTTTTGCATCAACAGATTCCTTTTTAGTCTCTTGAATACAAAGAACATCTATGTTGTTTGCCATAGTCAATTTTCTGATGGCTGACCATTTGACGCCATTCCCCAGCCCTCTAGAATTATAGGACAAAATATTCATGAGGCATTGTCTTCATTTCCCAACACATCTGCTGATTTTGTTGAATTTTCAGTATTGTCCATATCAGTCTTCAGCTTTGCATCACTGCTTTTATCATCTGCGAAACAAACTCCCAATTCCTTGGCTAAGTCCCAATAGTCATCATCCTTAACCTCCAGATAATTTTTATTGGGACTGGTTGAGGAGGAAGGACTTTGATGGAGAATCTGCTGTTTTGGAGACTCCATTACTTCTTTCGAAGTGCATGAGGCAGCATTGTGGTTGTGATTGCTGGGTTTTTCTGCAAAATCCAGTGTCTTTGGTTTAATCTGCTTCCCCCTGTCTTGGGCCCTTTTCTTTAAAAACCCCTTTTTTCTGGAGTATACCTGCAAAGTATTTGCAGGTTTTTTCTGCGGAGTGATTTCCTGGTTCATT
Source organism: Glycine max (assembly GCF_000004515.6). NCBI lineage: Eukaryota > Viridiplantae > Streptophyta > Magnoliopsida > Fabales > Fabaceae > Glycine > Glycine max. The sequence continues at coordinate 10,111,333 of NC_038245.2, forward strand.
GGGGTTGTAGGTCTATGAAGGCCCATATTATGATTAGGCCCAAATAAATCCACAGTGTCACGTGACTTATTAAAAAGCTTCTCCAGAGACCCGTTGCTGTATATTTGAAAATTCTCCCCCACAAGTCCTTGGTCCAAGGTATGAAACTCCCCGTTTTGATTCTCCCCTGTGGTGGCCAGTAGATGTTGAGGGCAAACTTTCCCTTTTTGCATAACCTGTCGTTCTGCCCCTACGAATTGACTTTCCAATTCCACGATTTCTTCTGCTGGTAAGTCCAGGTTGCCATCTTCGAGGTATATCTCCTTTCCATTTTCAGCCGTTGAGGGGGTAATAGCTTTACCCAGGCCATGATCCTTTCTGCTACGGGTAATACCCAGTGGACTATCCGTGCCGGTTTGACCATTGGGTTTTGCCAAGCTTTGCCGGAATGAGTTGTCGCCATGCATGATGAAGGCGGTGGAAAGCGGTGAGCTATCGGTCGGCCACGATTGCAAGGTGCCGGTATCGTCCACGTCGGAAAGGATTTCCTCCAATGACCCCCACACGCTCCGATGATGCCTTGCACAAGCTACTCCCGCGTTACAGTGCTCCTCCACGATTGAGATTGTGTGGTCGACACCATCTATATGGGCTGTGACGTTGTGCTCTACTGTCGGCGTCCATGGGGTTCTGACCAGAACCCGAGCTCTGTCAAGCCTTTGCATGTCTTCGAAGTTGTCGTCGACATCGACCAAGTCACCCAATTCAGCCACTATTTTGCGCATTTGTTCAATACTCCATGCCACTAAAGGGATACCCCAGCATTGCACCCAAATCAATCTGTTGCCTGGTTTGGTTTTCGGGTTCCATTTCTTCAATTCGTAAAACGCAGTTGTGCCGTGATTGGATTCTTCGTTCATCAGGTCCTGGGCCTTTGTATCGGAGAGCCCGATAAGGAGAACCAGGTCATCTCCAAAGTATTTCAATGATACTTCTGCGCCAAGGGTCCACGAGAGTTCTTCCTCAACCCGTTCGAACACCTGCGGTCTCTTCAATCTTCCTACCCAGGTATGTGCGTATCTTTTCTTTGTCTCCTCCGAAATCTCAAGTCTAAGGTGAGAATGGGTTCTCCCACGTGCCATCGTCAAGGGGAAGGTACCGCTTCTTCTTTCCTTGTTCTCTACGTGTGAGGTGACGACCTTCGCGTACGATCTCTTCGAATTTTGCTCTGGTGCCATGTTGCACCGCGGAATATCACCCACCTTATACCCCTTTTGTTTGGCCGCGGTTGATTCTTTTTCCTTCTTTCCTCTCCCATACTTTGGGATGCTCACGTGCAACTTGAGACCCCCAACAATCATGTTATCTAATTTTCTTTCCATGTAGCTCACGCTTGAGATTCCTTTATACCTCATGAACCCATACCTTCTTCCTTCTTTGTTTCGTTGTTTAGGGATGAAGATTTCCCTCACGTCCCCCATCTGCTTGAAATGGTACCACAGCTGCTGCTCCGATGCGTCCTCCAGGAATCTGGTGAAGTAAAATGTCGTGACATCAGGTTTGTCACGCCAGTTTACTTGGTGGTAGTTACGTTGCTCTCCGGTCCTGCGTTGCCGCCGTCCGCCATGGCGTTGTCCGAGGCCCTCCTTCGGGTGTTGCCATCCACGTTGTCTCTCTCTCTTCCGGTTCCTCACCGTTATCCACTCTCGGTCCCTTACTGTGACTCTCAGTGTTTCTCTCACACACGTTAATTCTGCCTCTGTGTCTCTCGTTCTCTCTCTGTGTCTCTCTCTGTCTCTCATTCTCTCTCTCAATCTCTCTCTCACTCATTCTCTTCCTTATTCCTTAATCATCCAGTTAAGTCAACATTTACTTGAAGGTACAAACAAATTCTACAAATTATTCTGCATAGGATTCTAACCACCAAAACGATGTAACGAAAACGTTCTACACACAATTTCATCATGTAACCCAAAACCAAAAGCACATTGCTGTTGTGGCATACTAAAACAAAATCAAACCTGAGATGAAAAATTCACTAAAATGCGCTTGAGAGTAGAGGCAGTATTCTTCTTTTCCTTCATGTTCACATAATAATTTATAAAAATATAAAGCAACAAGGACTTAAAAGATGAAAAATCATTTCTTCTTTCACACTTTCAAGTTGAAGTTAGACAAGCTAACATGTTTAACATGGCATCCCAAACACTATCTTCAAGGTCAAACATAAAAGGCTGAAAGATAAAATAGAATAATTACCCAAACAACAAATGACAATTGTAATCTGAATCAGTAACTTCATAGATTTTAGAATTTCCCCCAATAATCAGTTCAATGGTTCCTTCATTATTTTCTCTATACCAGCTAAAGAGACTTTCTCCTTCATGTCCACCAAAATATTCACCTTCTCCAGAATAAATTCCCGACGACAACTCTTTCACGCATACATTAGAAACTACTGGAGGAGCTGCAAATTATTAAAGGAGTGAGACAATAAAATGTGCTAAATACCACACATATTAGATGCCAGTAAGGCAAACATAGTTTAGAAGATATGAAAATCTAAAACATAATGAAGCTTATTGCATGCAAAGATAGCCAGATACAGCAAATTACAGTGAGCACACCCTGCATAAGATGTATAGGTGCCAAGCTGTGCACACTGCACACTACCCACAACAAAATAATTTTCAATCCATGTGATGAAAAGCTATCATCAGACAGTGAATAATGAACTTCCAGCAAAGAACCATATAGAGCTACCAGGGGAAACTGGGGTACTGCAGATTGCAATCAATGGCTCCCCACATTTTCCATCTGCACGAGTAGGCACCCAATACAGAGCCAAATAATCTCCAACATCTTTAAGTAATGGTTTATATGTTCTGCCATAACAAGGAAAATAATCACAAAATCCTCAACTACAGGTACAGTTTCTCATAGAAAGCATGAACAGTATATCAGTACTTACAGCTCCGTCCCACATATTACAACATCAGAAGCATTAGATATATCTAGTAGTTCAGATCCTTCAAGTTTATGCTTTGTCTGATACCAAATATACTCTCCAACCCCTTCATGTCCACCAAAATATTTTCTCAATGGTATAAGCTCTCTGTCTTCACAACAGTCAGGAATTACAAGTTCCATTCCCTTAGGATCCGCTGTGCAAAGGGGATAATAAAGAAAAATTACATTATAACTATCTCACAAAACATAATAGAATTTAATAAATAAAAATTATACCTCAAACAAACTGTTGAAATACAGAGAAACGAGAGGCATTATGAGAAATCATATAACAAAGAAGAAAACACTATATTTAATTATTTATAGGATGTGGGCTAGAAAGTAAAGGGCTGGGGCACAAAGACAATTGTTCTAAGTTTGATTTTAAAAATGGTTTTGGCCTTATGGAACAGCATAATAGAAAGGATGTAGTACAAGAGAAAACTCATTCTGTTACTCAGGAAACTAAAGGACAACTTTTTGTCCCATGTTAAATACTACCAAACAAAAACCAAGAATAACCGACCCACCTCGTCACTACATCAAACCCCTCTCTGATCAAAACTGCTGCAGAGTGGTTACCAAGCTAAAACCATAAATGCAGGGATTATCAAGGCTTGCATTGCATTTCCATTAATCAAAAAAATTAACATCAGAAACTATCTTGGCCATGCCATCCACTTTCACCAACCTAAAATCATGACTAATGGCAAGGCTTTGCAAAAATAACAGCTTGGATTTTGGCTTTATTTCTCTACAAACAATGGTCAACAAGGATATTACTGGAGTTCCATGAAACCACCCAGGCACTCCAGCATCATAACGAAACCAAAGAACAAAGGGCAAACATCGTCATTCACCATCAATCCATGCAATATACTGCCTCACATAATCCAACACACCAGCAGAAAGCTCCCCATGCATATTTCTATATATGCAGAAAACTCTACAAAATAAGTTTTATTTTTGTACTTTATTTAAAAGTACATTAAAATTTTGTCCTGTGCATTGTGTATACTGTAGGAAATTTTGCATAACTATCCAGTACTCATGATAGACACATTACACAGGTCTTAAGGAGGAGGGGGGAAAAAAATCTTACCAGGAGAAATCAGATCAGACACTATGCTCTTCGGGCTTCCTCTGATTCCATCTTTGCGCACAGGAGTATAGATTATTTCAATGCACACACCAACATCCTCGAGAGTCAAGTCCAAAAAATCTGCTAATCATAAACATTAAGCATTTACTTTTGCCATCACAAATAAAGAACACTTAGCTGATAAAACAATAATAAAATGGTCACCATTGCTACTTATTTTGTCTTGTAAACCATTGTCTTTTATCCTAAACCACTCATGGGTACAATCTCCTTGCTCCCTGAAAAGCAAGCAACAAATTTCCTAATCAGGCAAAGTAACATAAAATTAAAAGTACTAAAAGTAGAGAGAAGTTATAAGCAATGGATAACAGAATCCTGACCCTCCAGTATACACAGCATTAAAGTTCAAGCGCTGCCCTTCTATCATTGATCCAAGGAATTCGAGAGAATGACAAGTTGGGGAACCTAAATTTGCAGAGTAAAAAATAGTTGAATCATTAAAATTGTCTATCCGTGGAAACATAGATGTCTGAAAAAATCTGTATGCCTTTTTGAACAATATAAAGCTTCAAGAGCACACTAAGAAAATAAGATATGCTTAGTACCAGGTATTATAGGCCCAATTTTTTCAGACAAAACCATGGGTCCACGAGCCCAATCGCTTCGGACAGGCTCGCATGAAACAGAAATAAAGGAGCCAATGTCATCAATTGAGGGCATATACGATGCAGTGGTGGCACCCACAATTTCCTTTTTTGTGCCATCAGAACTGGTCTGCATAAAGCCATAAAATAGTAAGTCGATCAACCAAATATTTAACTGACCACTATAAATAGTAGCATCAAGACAGTAACCACAATAAAACAAGATATGGAGGAATGTGCTACTAAAGCCACAATTATATGGCAACCACATGGAAGTTTTTGTCTATGGCCTTGCTTTATTATTTTACAATAGTTTAGACATGTTTGCATCACCCCTCTTTCAAGTTCAGATCATGATATATTAAGGCAGTTTCTAGAACTTGAAACTAGAAAAATTTGAAAGGAAGAAACTAAAGATAATTTTATTTCTAATTTTATGATTACAAAATGGAGGAAATCACTCATATATATAGACTTTATAACATTTAATTCAGGAACCTCAATATAATATAACCTCCATTTATGTAATTAAAACATGGGCCCCACCATAGTCACTTTATTTTTTTCTTTTAACAACGACAACTACAAAGATAGGGTAAGAACCCAATAAAGGAGCAAACTCTTGACAAGTTGGTTATGGACATTCTAATACCAAGTGAAAGATTTATAAAATATCTAAGAGCAAGGAAAGTAAGAAAATCACCAGCAATTTAAAGTTTAATTAGAAACATAAATGCAATTTCAATATTGTCATTATTAATAAATGTAAGACAATGCCGTCATGGGTGAACTGGTGGATCTAGATGACTCAGTGGAGGAGAAGAGGAGACTGGACAGAGCGAGGGTCCTCATTAAGACTCCATGGAGGCCTCTAATTCAACACACGGTGGAGGTGGTGATTGGAGAAGAGAAGTTCACGGTTCAGGTCGTCGAGGAGTGCTGTGGTAGTTATCAAGATTGTTTCCGGAGAGGGAGAAGCGTCAGAGGGTCATCGGAAGAGATTAACTCCGATGACAGTTTCCTCGATAGCTCTTCGTTTACTAACTGGGGTCTTGGGGATAATGCGTCACTCGTGCCGGAAACGGAACCTCGCAGTGCTCGTCTTGGCACAGTCACGATGATCGTCGACGGCGCCGAAAACCACGGGGAGCAGCAACCGCCACACCTGCCGGCTTCGGAATCGCATAACGCTCCTCATGGCGTCGTCGCGGAGGCCGTCGCCGGAGCAGAAGACCAGGAGTCTCCCATTTTACCCAATGGTCAAACCGTTAGTTGTTACCCTTTGGACAATGAAAACAATCCTCGGGTTGATGGCGGAAACCGGTGGGTAACCACGCATGGACCAAATTTGAATTCTCTGCAAGTTTCCGCCACCAATAAGCCAGAAGATATCGCAAAAAAGGGGGTCATGCAGTGGGTAAGAACACTTAACACAGACGATACTTTACAGAGCTATCACCAAATTGGTAATGAAGGACATGGAGAGTCCAGCGGATTGGAAATGGGTCAAAAGGGGGATAATGCAGTAGTGGGTGACGTGGAGAGGGCTGAGGATAGCTTCATGACACGGGGCACATGTGAATACAAGGAGGTGGAGGCTTCTATTGCTGGAAAAGAAGCACGTGTAACACTCAAGGACCAGGATAATTCCATTTTTACCCCCAGTGACAAAAGGTCCAAGTTGGGCCTTAACCCATTAGTAGAGGGGGATGCAAATACTTGCCAGGTATATTCCCGGCAGAGAAGGTGCAAGAAGAAACCAGCCTTGGGCTTTATTCCATCTGGCTCAGGTGCTGCAGCACATAACGGACTCACACAACCTCAACACATACAGCTTTCGACACTTCAAAGGGAACCATACAACGAGAACCAGGAAACTTCATTCCAGCCACAGGTCAGCAATGGAGTCAAGGAGGCAACCACTGACTCTGATAAAATATATAATCCTAAAGCACTTCAGATGTGGAGCATGGCCAAACAATTGGGCCTCACGGGAGAGGGGAGCAAGGAGGTAATTATTCAAAAGTTTCAACATATGGAGGAGAGGGACAGGGCAGAAGCCAATAGAAGGGAGACAGCAACAGACATCAATGAAAATAATTTCCTATAATGTTAGAGGCCTTGGGAAGGGTGTGAAATGGGGTGCAATAAGGAGATTGGTAAAGCAGGAGGGTGTGGACATGATTTGTCTTCAAGAGACAAAGAAAGAGTTGGTGGACAAAGCCATGTGTCAGGCTTTATGGGGACATGTAGAGATAAATTGGGAAATGCTGCCAGCTATAAATTCAGCAGGTGGCATTCTTTGTTTGTGGGGTGATAATTCTTTTAGATTGCAGAGGAAAATCAGTGGTACTGGCTTTATTTTAATGGTTGGGGAATGGGTCCAGGAAGCACAAATAGTCACAATTGTTACTATTTACTCACCATGTGATATAAATAGTAAAAGAATCCTGTGGGATACAGTAAAGCATTTGAGACAGTCAATGGTTGGGGGGTTGTGGTGTATTTTGGGGGACTTTAATTCCATAAGAAGACCTGATGAAAGGTTTACCTCTGGCCAAAGCTTGGCTGAGGACAGCTATTCTAGAGAATTTAATGAGTGGATAGAGGAATTGGAGGTTATGGAGGTTCCGTGGCTTGGCAGAAAGTTTACTTGGTATAGACCTAACGGCGCCTCTAGAAGCAGACTTGACAGGTTCCTTCTTTCTCATGAGTGGCTTGATAGATGGCCTAACAGCATTCAAGCTACACTTGCAAGGAATTTTTCGGATCACTGTCCAATTGTTCTTCGTTCTAACGAGATTGATTGGGGCCCCAAACCTCTTCGGATAATGGATTGCTAGCTTCTTGATAGGTCTTTCAAGGAAACTGTCTGTCACAGCTGGACATCCTATCGGCAATCAAGGTGGGGAGGTTATATCCTTAAAGAGAAGATTAAGAATTTAAAGAACAGCTTGAAGAGATGGAATAGAGAACACTTTGGAGATACTTTTACTAAGGTAAAAAGGATTGAATCAGAATTAAATAAGCTGGAGGAAGTCACAAGCCAAAGGCAACTATCCCATCAAGAAGTTCAGAAAAGGAAGAAGCTGCAGGAAGAGCTTTGGGCAGCAGCCCAAGTTCATGAGTCCATCTTGAGACAAAAATCAAGATCAAGGTGGATCAAGGAGGGAGATTGCAATTCTAGATTTTTCCATATGATGATAAATGCAAATCGGAGTAAAAATTCTTTAAAAGGGGTTCTGGTGGATGGCGCTTGGACAGCTGAACCTCATAAAGTGAGGGAGGAAGCTAAGGCTTTCTTTTCACAAAGATTCAGTGAATCAGATCTTCATAGGCCCAAATTGGATGGCATTACTTTTCAAACCATCACCCAACAGCAGAACAGCTTGCTAGTGGCACCTTTTTCGGAGGAGGAAGTGAGGATGGCAGTTTGGGATTGTGGTAGTGACAAGAGCCCGGGGCCTGATGGACTTAACTTCAAATTCATCAAGAAGTTTTGGCAGCTGATCAAACCTAACATCCTCCGGTTTTTAGATGAATTTCATGTCAATAGTGTTTTCCCTAGGGGATGCAATGCATCCTTCCTAGCCTTAATTCCTAAGGTGGCTGACCCGCAATATTTGAATGATTACAGACCTATATCTCTTATAGGCTGTATGTATAAGATCGTGGCAAAGCTATTGGCTAAGAGATTGAAGAGAGTGCTGCCTACTATCATTAACGAAGCGCAATCTGCGTTCATTGAAGGAAGACACTTACTTCAAAGTGTACTTATAGCTAATGAAGTGATTGATGAAGCTAAAAGGAGCACCAAACCTTGCTGCATCTTCAAAGTTGACTTTGAGAAGGCATATGATTCGGTGTCATGGGATTTTCTGATTTATATGTTGAACAGATCAGGATTTAACTCTAAATGGATAAGCTGAATGGAGGGATGTTTGAAATCTGCCTCAATTTCAGTCTTGATAAATGGCAGCCCCACATCAGAATTCATACCCAAAAGGGGCCTTAGACAAGGAGACCCTCTAGCTCCATTTTTATTCAATGTGGTTGTTGAAGCCTTGAATGGTTTGATGAGGACAGCTGTGGAGGCTAATCTGTACAAAGGTTTAAGTGTTGGAGGCAATGATGTGACCATTAGCATATTGCAATATGCGGATGACACTATCTTTTTTGGGGAGGCTTCTATGGATAATCTAAAAGCTATTAAAGCTATCCTAAGAACTTTCGAATTGGTTTCTGGTTTAAAAATCAATTTTGCTAAGAGTTGCTTCGGTGCTTTTGGCATGAATGTCAATGGAAGCAAAGGGCAGCTAATTATTTGAACTGCAGTCAGCTGGTTCTTGCTTTTGTCTATCTCGGCATACCTATAGGGGCTAATCCGAGGCGAGCTCGTGTGTGGGAACCCATTATTCAAAAATGTGAAAGAAGACTAGCTAGGTGGAAGCAGAGATTTATCTCTTTTGGGGGGAGAGTGACACTTATTCAATCAGTACTTACATCTATTCCTATTTATTACTTTCATTTTTCAGGGTACCACAATCAGTTATCAACAAATTAACCAAATTACAACGGAGATTTCTTCGGGGAGGGGGACATGACAACAAGAAGATTGCTTGGATATCGTGGGAGAAAGTGTGCCTACCCAAACACAAAGGGGGTCTAGGCATCAAAGATATACAGACTTTTAATCTGGCCCTTCTCGGTAAATGGATGTGGAATCTTATGCAGCACCAAGGGACTTTATGGGTTGCAGTTTTGGAGGCTAAATATGGGGGATGGAGGGGTTTAAATGAAGAGGGAAGCGCCAACCTGCAGTCAATATGGTGGAGGGACTTAAAAAGAGCCATTCAGCATTCACACCATGGTAAGAGCTTACAACAGCAACTCAAATGGAAGGTAGAAGCTGGGGATAAGGTAAAATTTTGGGAGGATAGGTGGATTTGTCATGAAGAATCTCTAGCTGAAAAGTATCCTAGGTTATACTTGATTTCTTCTCAACAACAGCAGCTTATTGGACAAGTGGGGGAGCATATTAACTCGGCATGGGAATGGCGTTTTAATTGGAGAAGACCGCTATTTGATAGTGAAATCCAATTGGCCATCACTTTCCTCTCTGAAGTTGAAGGCATCTATTCACAATCATGGAGCTGATAGTTGGGAATGGGCAGCAGATCAGTTGGGTATTTACTCTACTCAAAGTGCTTATGAAGTGTTATGGGAGGAGGCAGCAAAGGAGAGTATAGAGGAATGTTTTGAGGTGTTATGGAAAATTAGGATTCCAAGTAAGATAGCAGTTTTTGCTTGGAGGCTACTTAGGGACAAGCTACCCACAAAGTCAAACTTGCGGGCTAGACAAGTGCAGATTTTGGATATGACTTGCCCCTTTTGTAGAAGGATGGAGGAGGATGCATCCCACCTTTTTATCCATTGCATTAAGATCCAACCTTTATGGTGGGAATCAATGTCTTAGATAAATTTCAAAGGTGTCATGCCATTGAGTACAAAACATCTATTCATGCAGTTCTCCTTTTTGCAGGCTGAAGGCAGTAGGAATAGGAGGTGGCAATATTGGTGGTTGGCTATCACCAGGTCCACTTGGCAACTACGAAACAGAATTTTATTCTCCGGAGCGACTTTCGATGGAAACAAATTGGTTGAAGACGCGACTTTTCTGATGTGGACTTGGCTTCATAATTTGGAGAAGGATTTTACATTGCATTTTAATCAATGGTCTAGTAACTTCAGACATCATTTTTTGCAGTAGTAGGGGTTACATTTGGGATCAAAACATATGTATACTTTTCTTCCCATATTTTGGTTCCCAATCAGACTTATGCTGCCTGATTGAGGAACCATTTTTATGTTGACTTATACTGTAATCAGTACCTCTGGTACTTCTTTATTATATAAATATAACTTATCTTTGCTGATAAAAAAAAAAATACAATACCATACTAGTTCAAACATTCACAAAGTAAAACCTAAGACTTTAATCATAATTAAAACTTAAATTCATATCAAAAAGACTTTGACAACAAAAAGTTGAGGTTACAAGTACCCTAAGCCAGCGGTAAACTGAATCTCCCTCTTCACCACCCCAATACTTCTTTTCAATTCTTAGAATCGTTCCTTCAACAGCATTTCCTACTATGTGTAAAGAAAGCAATCTTGGGCTTCCTGATCACCAAGAAAAAACTTCACTAAATGAGAATCAAAATATATAGCAAATAAAATGACCTTAGATAAAGCAAAAATGCATCAATAACTCGTGCAACCAAAAAAGTTAAGCAAATCTTATCCATTACTATTATCAATCATACAGTGTGGATGAAATCATTCAGTGAGATTCGAGAGTTCAGAGTATCATATTCTTATTTATGTTTTACAGATAATAATTTACAATTAGAATGTTTGAGAAGAAAACCATGTGACTAATAAGTCAAAACAAATATATATTTACACAATTACACTACATACTATATTAACTACATGAGAAATATTGTTTAAATTAGACATAATCCCTAATCATCTCCAAGTCAGTAACTGACTAACCGCTAATAATACTCAAATTCATGCACTTAATCTTGTATTTGGATCTTAGATCATTCAAGATGCTTTTTTCGAGGTCTAAGCTCCCTTGATGGACAATACTTTCGTTTGGACATTGGAATTTGATATATTAGGATTAACTCTGTTGACTTGCACAGACTAACAAACCTAGAGTCATTTTCCCAATTTTAGCATTGTGCTTTAAAAACTCACTAGAAATAATGTAAATAGGGTAACTATCGGCTAAATTTTTTTTTGAACGGCCAAAAGTATTTATATATTAGATATGAATAGTACCAGAGGTACTACAAAGATACATATAGGATGCCATTTCCTGAGACTAGAAAACATAGACAACAAATTACCACCCCAACAAGTAAAACTACAGAACCCAGCCAACCATCCCACACTAAATAAAGACAAGAGACATGGATGAGGACCATTGCTGAAAAGGAACAGCAAAGTCCTTCTCCCACCCCCTCAACCAAGACCAGGTGAGAAAGATTGCATTATCCACCAACTTAGAGATAACAAACGGTTGATTTTTAAAGATCATATCATTTCTAGCATTCCAGATAGCTACTGTTGCTGCTATCCACCAAATCTTCCACTTTCTATTAGAAGCCCTCGAAGCAGCCAAGGAGAAGTGCTGAGTGAAGTTGTCCCCAGACCTACAATGCAAGACTCTGTCTTCCTTGACCCAAGAGTTGAACTCCCACCACAATGGCATAATTTTTTTGCATGTGAAAAAAAGGTGGGAGGCAGATTCAACTTGACTTTGGCAGAAGGTGCAGAGATCACTGTCGATAACAACTTGCCTTCTAGTTAAATTTTCCTTTGTCGGTAACCTATCCCAAAGTAGTCTCCAAGCAAAGGATAGGGCTCTCGAAGGTACTTTGACTTCCCACAACTGTCTGAATCCACGATTTAGGTAGGCTGTTGGCTGATCACCTTTAATACAAAGGTATGCAGTGGTTGTGGTAAAGATTCCTTTTGGATCAGCACCCCACACCCAATGAGCCTTCAAAGCTTCATTAGGGCTTAGAGCTGTGACCTGTTCGATAAATTCTGAGGCACTTCCCTGCTCATTGTCAAAAAGGTTTCTTCTCCATGAGAATTCCCACTGCCAACCTTCTTCTCCAAAGGACCCCATGCTTCCCACTAACAGAAGTTTGTGAGAGGATATTTGATACAATTCAGGATATTTTTCTCTAAGAGTTATTCCATCACCCACCCAAGAGTCTTCCCAAAATAATATTTGGTCGCCACTGTCCAATTTCCACTGGAACTGTTTTAAGACCTCAGCCATGCTGCTGTGATGCATTACAGACTTCAAATCAGACCACCAAAAGGAATGGGTATCGGCTAAATATGTTCTATACATGATTGTCATACTCACAAAACTTGGGCAAGTTTGCGAGTCCAGGGTAAAAAATATGTGCTGTCCCACTAGGAAAATTGGACCTTATCAAACTCAGGTAGACTCGATTGGAATTGTACAAAATTGGTCAAACTTTCAAGTCCACACCTAATTCAACGAGTTTGCTTCAAGTACACTCAGGTGAAGCCACAAACAATAAAAGGCAAAAAATAACACAATTTTATTTTTTTGATCAGCAAAAGTATTAATATATTATATATATATTTTTTTTATCAGCCAAAATAATATATATATATTAACAAGTACCAGAGGTACTAAAATACAAACTACATTTCTGGTCTAGTTCAACACCATAACAGATTGGTTGATGAACCAGAATAAGCATATAGTAAGACTAGTACAATTAATAAGCCTAAATTCGAATCCTCATCTACGAAGAAATCCTTCACTTAGGTTTGATGACCACTGATTATAGTGGGTGGTGAAATCCTTCTCTAAGTTTTTGAGCCAAGTCCATAACAGAAACACTGCATCATCTACCAATTTGTTTGCATTAAAGGCAGAATTGGAGAAAACTATACTATTTCTATGCTTCCAAATAGACCATGTCAGTGCTAACCACCACCCTTTCCATCTGTCCAGCTGTATCCCTTCATAATTAGAAAACCAGTGCAAGGGATACTGTTGTATTTACAAAACAACACCAAAATATGCAGAAATATGGTGTCCTAATACAAGCTGAATAGAAAGAATTAAGTAACCATAAATCTGACTGTATATTTTGCACAATACAACCCATTATCTACATGCTAATCCCCCCTGCTTACAAAATCCATCCCTGATATTACTGGACCAGTAGTGGAAAGGTATGTCAAATCCTTTTTTCAGGTTTTTGAGCCCTGTCCAGCAAAAAAATAGAGCATCCTCCATCAGTTTGTTTTTGTTGAAACTGTCATTTGAGAACACGATCCTATTTCTATGGAGCCAAATACACCATGTGAGGGAGATCCACCAAATCTGCCAGCATTGCAACCTAATACCAGAAAACCTGCTGAAGGAATGTTGGAGGAAGTGATGTCTTAGACTTCGCAGGAATACTCCCACCATGTTTATCCAAGACATCGATCCCCACAAAAGTGGCAAAACTTAATGACAGTTGAAGAATAAGTGTGTTGCATCCTCTTCATTATTTCTGCAGAATGGGCATATAACTTCCACGTTCCTCCTACGTAAGTTAATCTTTGTTGGTAATCTGTCCTGGATTAATCTCCAAGCATAGAAAGAGGCTTTGCTTGGGATTTTGAGTTTCCACAATTCACTATAGACTCCATGCTGATTCTCATCTGTCGAATCCCTTGTCAAGCAACATGTACGCATTCTCGACTATATACGTCCCGCTTGAATCTCCCTTCCAAACCCAATTATCAGATCGGTGAGTATGTACCATGAGATCATCAATTTCGTCCATAAACTTAGCAACCATTTCCTTTTCAACTTCGAAAAGGAATCTCCTCCACTGCAAGTTCCACTCCCAGCATACATTTGAGATCATTCCCACTGCTAGATGTACTGCTTTTGCTGATGAGAAATGAGGTAGAGTCTAGGATACTTCTCCATCAGCGGAATACCATCTTCCTTCCACCCACCTCCCAGAACCTCACCCTTGATCCACACCCAACCCTCCATTCTATCCCTTTTTTGAACTAGCACCCCTCCCTAGTCAAATGATAAATGAAACTAAGGTCCTTCCACCATAAGGATTCTATGTTGCTCCTTCTTGACCCATTCAAGTTCCTCCATCCTCCATATTTTTATTCCAAAACTCGAGCCCACGATTGTCCTTGGTGATGGAATAAGTTTCACCGCCATTTACCAAGAATCATCATAGTTGAATTTCATCAAGTCCCTCATTCACAAACCCTTTTGCTCCAGGTCTCCTCCCCACAAGAATCATCATTGTAACCTCACCAACATGTCCACCACTTTTTTCGGAACCCTGAAAAAAGAAAAGAAGAAAATAGGAATCGAGGTCAGGACTGACTTTATGAGGCTATCCTACCCCCAAAGGAAAGATACTTTTATTTCCATTTTGTCAATTTTCTCTCACTTTCTGACAATAGGATCCCAAGTCGCACTATGTCTTAGGTTTTCCCCAATCGGGATACCCAAGTATGAAAAAGGTACAGACAACAATCTACAATTTAAATAACTCGCAACACTTTTCATCCATTGCTCAGACATCCCAATCGTCCCAAAGCTACTTTTTGCAAAGTTAATCTTTAGCCCTGATACCAACTCAAAACTCCTCAATATCACCTTGATTGCTCTAACATTTTTCATCGATGCTACCCCAAATAAAATCGTATCATCTACATACTGTAAGAGACTGAGTTCCACCTTATTTCTTCCAACTGAGAAACCTTCAAACAAATTTTTCTCTGTTGCTTCTCTCATCAGACCATTTAATCCTTTTGCAACAATATTAAATAGAAGTGGGGCTAGTGGATCTCCTTGTCTAAGTCCTCTTTGAGGAGTGAACTCAGCCAAGGGGCTTCCAATTAATCCATCTAGAGCAGAAATCCATCCTCCTCAACATATATAGCAGAAAACCCCAACTTATTAAGTCATACGCCTTTTTTATAGTTAACTTTGAACACCAGGTAAGACTTGTTACATCCTTTTGCTTTCTCAACCGCTTCATTAGCAATAAGAACACTGTGCAATATATGTCTGCCCTCTATGAAGGTGGATTGTCACTCATCTATAATGATTGGCATCACCCTCTTCAGCCTTTTTGCTAACAGCTTAACCACAATTTTGTAAATGCTACCTATTAGTGAGATAGGTCTATACTCATTGAGGTTCTGGGGATCATGAACCTTAGGGATCAGTGTTAAGAAAGAAGCATAGCTTCCCTTCGGCATAGAATTCGTCCAAAAAATGGAGCACATCAGGTTTGATCACATCCCAGAATTCCTTGATAAACTTGAAATCTAACCAAAAGTTCATTTTGCTGCTAGCCAATGACTTGAAATCTGACCTCATCTAATCTAGGTCTCT
The DNA here is from genome assembly GCF_000004515.6 of Glycine max. Classification (NCBI taxonomy): domain Eukaryota; kingdom Viridiplantae; phylum Streptophyta; class Magnoliopsida; order Fabales; family Fabaceae; genus Glycine; species Glycine max. The sequence continues at coordinate 10,127,063 of NC_038245.2, forward strand.
CCCACTCAGACTTCTCAAATCTCTTGAAGAACAATCAAATTTCCTCTTTGATCTTGCTAGGTTCTTCAATCCAGCACCCATCAACAAACATTCCTTTCATCATATTGTGTTTGCGATTATAGTTTACTATCAGATTGAAGAAGCAAGAATTGCAGTCCCCTTCCTTGATCCATCTAATCCTTGTCATCTATATTAATAAGGATTCATGAGAATGAACCGCTACCCACAAGTCCTCCTGCACTTGTTTTTGCAACTTTAATTCTTGATCATTCAGTTGTCTTTCATCCCCTTCCATTTTCAGCTTGTTCAACTCCATCTCAATACTTCTTAACATCTTCTGAGTGTCCTCAAACTGGTCCTTGTTCCAAGCTTTCAGCCTCAGCTTAATTCTCTTAATTTTTTCTTTTAACACAAAGCCCCCCTAACCCCTTATAGAGTTTTCTGTCCAACATTCTCAAACCACTTTTCTGAATGATTTGTCTTGAAACCAGCAGTCCAAAACCCGAAAAAGCTTTAGGCCCAAGTCCACACTTGAAGATCTAAGCAGGATTGGGCAATGATTTGAGAAATTCCACTCCAATATAAATTGAGTACTTCCTTGATTTATTAAACCATTCAGAAGATACAAAAATTCTATACAATCTACTTCTAGCTGTCCCATTTGGTCTATACCAGGTGAATTTTCTCCCTACACAAGGCACATCTTCAACCTCTACGCCTGCAATCCAGTCATTGAATTCCTTCACAATCCTCTCATCCTGCCTCCTATGACAAAGGCCTACCCTTTCTGATGATCTTCTGATATTGTTAAAGTCACCTAGTATGCACCATAAACCTCCCAAATTTGCATTTCTCAGCTGTCTAATTTGTTCCCACAAGTTTCTCTTCAGAACCACATCACATGACAAACAGATGTTCACTATATTTACTTTTGAACCATCAGCAACCCAAATGCCTTCTAAATAAATGAAACCACATCCATTGAACTTCTTCTCCAGTTTGAAGGTTTGTTCACTCCAGAGGCATAATAATCCTCCAGCACTATTGCATGCTAGCTGTAATTCCCAACCAACATCTGAGTCACCCCACAAGGCTTGACATACAGTCTTATCTAATTGCTCCTTCTTAGTCACTTGTAAGCACAAAATATTTATTCTTTCTTTTTTTACCAATTTTCTAATTGCTGCCCACTTTACCCCCCTCCCCAGACCCCTTATGTTGTAGGTTATGATTTGCATCAGTCACCCTCCCTATTTCTCAACCTTTGAGCCTCTTCCTTATCCCTTTCTTCCATATTAATCAACTTAGACACCATTGAGTCCTCCTCTTTGCCACATGTTACTCCCAAATTTTTTGTCATGGCCTAGTTCAATGTTGCTTCCTTTACCTGTTCACAAATTGTAGGACTTGGGGCTAATGTTAAACCCTCTACTTCCTACTGTTCAAAATTCTATTCCTCCCAACCAGAAACTTCCTTCAGTCTACTGCCCCTCATCACTGGTGGAGAGATGTCATGTTTACCTGAAACACTGTTGGCCTGCTTTTGTTCATTGCTATTTGATTTTGTTAATTTACCAACATTGGACTCATCTATTTTGTTATGGCCGATGTGTTTTTTGCACCATTTATTTCGTGAGTAAACCTTCCAAATGTGGGTTGGCCCATTTAGTTTGGATTTCAAACTATTATTTTCCCCTTCTTTTATTTCAGCACAGGTGTGTTTAGCAAAACCCAACAAAGAATTGTCACCTTTCTCATCGTCAAAGTACTTACGTGACCCCCTCCCCTTTATTTCAAAATTTTCTAACACAAATGGCCCATTTCATGCTCAGTATTTCCATTGTTGTGATTACTCCCATCCTTCTCTTTCAAGGCCACACCTATCTTCCCCCTTTCTGTCATAGACCTTCCTGCCAATTCCTCTTGCCCACTACCTACTGTCTACCTCGTGACCATACCACCACCCTGTCTCTGTTGGGTAAGCCTGTGTTTTCCACCTAAAACTGTCTTGTCTATTTTGCTTTGGCCATAACTTTCATCTCTGTACCTGAGATGATTTGGTCCTCGTGTCAATAACCCAAGGGTAATACCCACAAGTCCTGACAAGAGATATTGTCCATCAGACAATTGCATCTCGCAACCAGCCCCATTCTGCTGTCCTTCTGCGTCTGCTGTCTTAGCTCTCGTCAGAAATTCACCTTCCGACAAAGCATATCCAGCCATTAATTTCACTCTCATCGGAGAGTATCTTATCCGAAGACCCTACCAGGCACCCCTTAAGGCATTTGCACCTGCAGGGGTTGTAGCATGTCTCCTCTACTATATGAACCATGTACTCCTCCCCATTAATTGTAACTGCTACCGCATGTTGAATTGTAGGATGCCATGGTGTTTTGATTAACACCCTTGCCCTGTCCAAACGCTTAAGTTCTTCAGCATTATCATCCAGCTCCACCACTTCCCCTACCGCCGACGAGATACTCTTAATGTTCTCCAGGTCCCATGTGTGTAATAGGATTCCCCAGCAAAGGATGCAGACCAATCTGTAGCCAGTCCACAAGCTCGGATTCCACTTCTCCAGCATATGGAATAGGGACGTTCCATTCTCATCTATACTCATGCATTGCTTTAGCTCTGGTATCAGTGAGCCCCACTAGAAGCACCATGTCATCCCCTATGTACTTTGGCGTAATATCTTCTCTATCCCACACGAGTTCATCTTCCAATCTATCAAACACTGCCAGGTTCGAGAGGTTGACATGTAGTTTCAGACCACCAACAATCAAGTTGTCCAGTTGTCATTCAAGCTTCCCCACATCACCCACTCCTTTGAATCGAACAAAGCCATACCTCCAGTCACTCCTGTTTCTATTTTTTGCAATGAAGACCTCTCTCACATCTCCCCATTTCTTAAACTCGAACCACATCTTTTTACTTCATTTTCTCCGAAAATTGTGTGAAGTAAAAGGACGAAACGCCCGTTGCGTCCCTCCAATTTTTTCTTTCACCTTCCCTTCGACGTGCCAACATTGCCACCGCAGCTTGATGGTCGTACCCATTTCCAACGTAGTTGCGACGGGATCCTTCTCTCACCCACGCTCTATTTCGCTCCCTCACCCACTCTCTGTTTCTCTCTACCTTTCTCATCTCTCAATTTGTGTCAAATCATCTAATACCCAAAAATAAAACTATTTTGTAGGCTTTTTCCCATTTTGTTAATTACTTAATTTGTTTTAGTCCTATGATTACTTCCTCAATTCCTCTTTCCATGAAACTATTTTCAGCATTCTATGCCTTCACAATTAGCATCTAACCAGTGGCCATTGTGCATTTATTTCTCTAACTAGACAATGGCAATACCAATCTCTCCTCCAACAACCCACTCATGTGCTTCAACCCATCCCTTCAAGATCAATCCCTGCGATCTGGGTGACAAATCTGACAGCTTGGTTACTTACATAGGATGAGAGTTGCCCTCCATTTATATACTCTATCTTGACACTATTTTTAACTAATGTGGGACTTCAAACACCCTCTCACGCCCAGGGCTTAGTGTGTGAATAACACGGCGGGTGACCCTTTGAATGGATCTAGGATAGACTTTGATACCATCTTAGATTGTGTGTTTAAACCTAACTCAATCCCAAAAGCTAGCTCATAAGGTGAGGGTTACCCTCTACTATATATATTTTATCTTGGCACTATCTCTAACTAATGCGAGACTTGAGTTTTTCTCAATACTTACTTGCTTGGTTGTGAAAAGGCTGCAACTACTTCATTGCTTGGCAGCCAATCTGAAACAGAATATTGTGAGCAAGGTATCCTTTGGCCTCAAGGCGAACAAGGTTCCTTTGTTCTTATTCTTCTTTTTTTCAGAACTTACAGCAATCATTGAGAATTGAGAACATCAAAATTGCGAATCTGCCACTATAGTTAACCAGTGTGTTTCATTAAGAAAATAAAATATTCATTATGAGAACATCAACAGTGGGTTTTTTAATACTAAGTAAATAATTACATTTTTTTTTATCAGCAAAAATAATTATATATATATATATATATATATATATATATATATATATATATATTTCTGAATAGATACAAGTACCAGAGGTACTATGTACATAAGTAGAATGCCATACACAGTTTGATTAGGAACCAAAATATGGCTACATAAGTAGAACAACTGCTAGAAATTCAAGAAAAGCTACCCCCTACTAATACAAAAATCCTTGTCGAATTTGACTTGACCATTGATTAAAATGAATGGTGAAATCTTTCTCCACGTTTCTTAGCCAAGTCCATATTAAGAATATAGCATCATCGAGCAACTTGTTGCCATTGAAAAGTGCATTGGAGAAGATAACTCTGTTTTGCATCTGCCAAATGGACCAAACTACAGCCATCCACCAACATTGCCATCTCTTGACCCTTATGCCATCCACCTGAGCATATGAGTGTTGTATGAAATGTTGTCTCGAGTTTGATGGAAACACACTTTTAATTACATGTTGAGTCCACAAACCCTCCACCAGTGTAGGTAAGACTCTCAAGTTTGACTACCTTATTATGTAATTATAGTAACTACAAATCCTTGTATTCAAGACCCACAGTATATGCATTATCCTCCACAGTGTAATTGAGACACGATTTTCATTGCCTCTTTCTCAATAGCTCTGAAATAAATGAATGACTACCTCAGTTTTTTTCGCAAGGTAGCATGGCAGCTTTTGTGTAAATTATTCAGAAATTTTAAAGAGTACTGGACATGTCTACCTAATTAGTAAGGCCTGCTTGGATAAAATTCCCAATAACAATAAGCATGTATAGAAGAAAATAAGATGATAAATTAAGCTTCTCCATAAGTCCCATAAGTTGAAATTAGCTTATGTATGCTAAGTTATAGAAGTTATCTTGTTTAGCTTTTCCAAAAGCGGATTTTATCCATAAGTTAAATTTAAAGCTTAATTGATTTTACCTTTTAATTCTGTTCTCCTATAAATGCTTGTTAAAAAGTTTATCTAAACAGAGGCCAACTCATGTTCCTAATTCAATGTAAATGCCTTCCTTCATTAATGCGAATTTCTTTATATATTATTAAAAAATAGACCAAATATGAATTCATATTCTGCAGCGTAGTCCCATAAATGTTTTACCAGGGCGAACGCGCTCCTGGCCCATGAGAATTCTTAGGTCACCTACAACACCGTCATCACGTACTGGAGTACACTGGAATGAAATGAATTTTCCAATGGCTTCTTTGGTAATGCGATACTGCAGCCCTGAGACCCCCGGTATCAAAGAACCCGAATCACCTTCAACCTGCACATACCAGAAGACAAGCATAAAATTTCAATTTAAAGGAAATTTTTGTCACTAATAGGAATATTTTTCTATTTATTTCAGTAGGTCAAATCTGCACCCATTTTCCGACCCCTTGTGCTTGATTAAATTTTTCAATAGTCGATGCATTTTATTATCTTCCACTAAATGCAACAAAAACAAGGGCTAAAATGAAGTAAAACACGAGACAACCCATAAAGTATATTAAGGAGCTTTCACTCAATCAATATGAAAACGCTGAACGCCCACTCGGGAATTTTACAACCAGCATCCACCAATACACGTGATTAATGGTTAACTTTACTTCACAAGTAAAAATAAAGGATTATGATTGTATACAACTACCGATGTGGTTAACATTAATCAGTAATCACTTCTAAGGCACAAAATATGTGTTTACATATTTACTTTTTTATTAAATATGTTTTCTTATCATTTCAAGATGACGATGCATTTATTTTTATTGTAGGAGTTCAAAAAAAATATTACTAATTCAAGCAAATGCATAAGAAAAAGATCATTATTAAGCTTTAGTAGAAATTAACTCAAAAAGCAATCACTAAACGTCAAATATTCTAGTGTACATAACAAAAATGGTAGGGCTGGTATAGTGAATAGAAATACAATGCTTAGTTGATAATTATATTTAGCTCAAAAGGCAAATCAGGCCGTTCTCAGGAAATCACCGTTGAGTTTTAGTGCATATTTTGTAAAGTACCATACATGAGCAAAATTTTACGTTGTTGCTAAGATAAGGTTTGTGTCAATGGAATTGATCAGCAAAATACTAGTTATTAATTGACACAAATTGCAGAATATTTATTAATATTAGCACAGATTTGTTGGCCATTCAAAATAGCAGATTTTACATTATTATACAAGCGTAATTATCTCCTTAATTAGTTATCCCAACAATAGGATAACATTTATTACAGATTGACTATTTAATGCACAGATGTAGAAATCAAATTGTACGAGCACTATTTAATGCAGAATTCTTCACAGGAGAACACAATTTTTCATCTGCAACTTTCTTAGTCTAATATGATATCAATCTAGGTTGCAATTCTATCATAATTATCTCCCAAATTTCTAGCCTTAGTTTTGCAAGCCTATCCAGTTCTTGCTCCTTGTCCTTTTGTCATTTCTCTCTTGTGATTACCCTTTTTTCCCTTAGCCTTATGTCTAGTGACAAGTATGATGTCTTATTCATTCGCCTTAATGGCAAGAACCATCCTGCTTGGGCATTCCAGTTCCAAATATTTGTCAAAGGTAAGAACCTTTGAGGTCATGTTGACGACACCAATTCTGCTCCTAACAAAGAAAACCAGCCGAAAGAATATGTTGTGTGGGAAGTCAGGAACGCCCAAGTCATGGCAAGGATCATAAGCTCTATTGATCCCCATATTGTTCTCAATCTCTGACCATTCAACACTGCGGCCAAGATGTGGGCCTATCTCAAGAAGATTTATAGCCAGAATAATACTATCAGAAGGTTCCAACTAGAACATGAAATTGCCATATTTAAACAGTATAGTCTCTTAATTTCTAAATTTTATTCTCAGTTCATGAATTGTTGAATTGAATACACTGACATTATCTATGAAGATTTGTCAAATGAAACTCAAATTGCAGTACAACAAGTTCATGAGACTACAAAAACAGATTAATTTCTTACAAAATTGAGATCTAACTTTGAGGGTATTCGGTCCAATCTCATGAATAGAACTCTTGTCTCATCCTTGGATACATGCCTCAGTGAGCTTCTTCGTGAAGAACAGTGCCTCTTAACTCAAGCATCCATGGAACAACAAAAATCTGACTCTTTTCCAGTTGCATATGCTACACAAGGAAAACCCAAACGTCGAGACCTAAGTGTTGTCCAATGCTTTTGTTGCAAAAAACTTGGACATTTTGCTTCACACTATCCTAAAACGTTTTGCAATTCCTGCAAAAAAGATGGTTATGTCATTAAAGAATGTCCCATAAGACCACCAAGGAAAACTGAAACAGCCTTTACTATTGCGGCTGGTCCTTCTACTTTTGGTGGTTTTGTGAATCAAAATGATTTTATCTCTGCACAACCAATGACCACTAGAATGGTCCAACAAACGATAATTTCTACATTTTCTGCTTTAAAACTTTTAGGTAAACCTTTTTCTTCTTGTACTCCGTGGTATTTTGACTCCGGTGCATCCAATCACATGACCAACAGTGTTGAATTCCTTTAAAATGTCACAAGATATTCTGGTAACCTTCAAATTCATATTGTTGATGGAAACAATCCACCAATCACAGCTATTGGTGACATTTCTTCCTCTTTAACCAATTGTTTTGTTTTCCCCGGTCTCGCTTATAATCTTATTTCTGTTGGTCAACTAATTGACAATGATTGCAAAATTACATTCTCAAAATCTGGTTGTCTTGTGCAGGATCAACAATCAGGGAAGATGATCGCAAAGGGACCTAAAGTCGGACGTCTTTTTACTTTTTATTTCTCTCAGCCTCAATGTCCTTTTTCGCCTTTTGTTTCTTGTAATTCAGCTATTGTTAATTTTCAAATATGGCTTAAGCACCTTGGTCACCCAAACTCTTATGTACTTCATGACTTACTGAAATATGGTGTTCTTGACAATAAAAGTTCCTCATCTCTTAGTGTTATTCAATTTGATTGCAACTCTTGCAAACCTGGGAAAAGTAAAATTCTACCATTTCCAATTCATAAATTCAAGAAAAATGAGCCCTTTGATATGATTCATAGTGATTTATGGGGGATTGCACTAGTTATATCTCATGCTAATTACAAATACTTCATCACTTTTATTGATGACTATACTCATTTCACTTAGGTCTATTTTTTGCGCTCTAAAGCATTCTCTATTTTCAAAACTTTACATGTCTATGCTCGGACCCAATTTTCTTCCAAGACTACAATTTTGCATTCTAACAACGGGAGGAAATATACATCTTATTTATTGCAGGAATTCTGCAGACAAATGGCATTTTATCTCAAAGGTCAAGTCCTTCCACACCCCAACAGAATAGGGTAGCTGAAAGAAAAAATCATCATCTTGATGTTCTCCGTACCCTTTTGTTAGAATCTTTTGTGCCACCTCGATTTTGGTGTGAAGCTCTCTCCACTGCTGTCCACCTTATTAACCACCCACCTTCTCAATCATTAAGCAATGATTCTCCTTTCTTCAGGTTATTTGGTCACAAACCCACTTATTCCAATCTACGCACTTTTGGTTGTATTTGTTATGTCCGCCTTCTCCCACAAGAACGCACCAAGCTCACAACTCAATATATTAAATGTGCTTTTCTTGGTTATTTTGCCCCATCATAAAGGGTTTGTGTTATGATCCTAATCTACATAGGCTACGAGTTTCTAGAAATGTCATCTTTCTAAAAGATACATATTTTTTCCCAACTAACCAAGACACTCTTCTACATTCACATATGTTTTGTCATTGTTTCCTAATAATTTTGTAGGAAAACCACCAGAAAAATAAGGTTTTTCTTCCCCTTTTATCATTGACAGCAACTATAGCATCTATTCCTATTCTTTCTTTTTATAGACAGGCCATGGAGCATAAATGTTGGAGAGGAGCTATTGAAACAAAACTTCTAACACTAGAAGAAAATCAAACATGGGATGTTGTAAACTGTCCTTCTGTCAAATTCCTTGGCAGCAAATTTGTATTCAATATAAAGCTTTGTTTGGATGGATCGATCGATACAAGGCCAGGCTGGTTGTTCTTGGAAATAAGCAAAACTTTGGCCTTAATTATGAGGAGGCCATTGCACTTGTAATCAAAATGACTAGTGTGCGCATTATTCTTGCAATTGTTGCATTTGAATCTTGGCAAATACACCAAATGGATGTTAAGAACACATTCCTCCATGGTGACCTTAAGGAGGAAATTTACATCAGACTTCCTACTGGTATGTCTTCACCTTTGCCTAATGTTTTTTGCAAACTAAAGCGTTCATTATATGAATTGAAACAGGTACCGAGAATATGGTTTGGAAAATTTCGCATGACACTACTTGGTTTTTCCTTCATACAAAGCAGGTATGATCCGTCACTTTTCATACAAAGGAGCTTAAAAAGAATTGTCATACTTCTTGTTTATGTGGACGATATTGTGGTTACCGGATCAGATCAAGAGACTATCGGTACAATCAAGAGACTGTTGCATTCAACTTTCCACATGAAAGACCTTGGCCAACTCACTTATTTCTTGGGATTAGAAGTACACTTTCAATAGAAAGACATTTTTGTCAATCAACACAAATATATTCAAGATCTAATTCAATTAGCTGGTCTCACTAATTCTGCTCTTGTTAACACTCCAATGGAAATTAATTAGAAATTGTGACGAGATAAATGTGACCTTCTACAAGACCCAACTTTCTATCGTAAGCTGGTTGGAAGTTTTATTTACCTAACCCTCATCATACCAGACATCTCATTTGCTGTCCACACAATTAGCAAATTCATGCAATTTCCTCAACATTTGCATCTTTCAACAGTACATCGTATTATTAAGTATCTACTTCATACTTCCAGCCTTGGTCTTTTCTTCCCTATTGGTGCATCAACACAACTTCAAGCATACAGTGATCCTAATTGGGCTGGATGTCCAGACACACGGAAATCCACTATTGGCTGGTGTATGTTCTTAGGGGAAGCTCCAATCTCTTGGAAATGCAAGAAACAAGACTTAGTCTCCAAATCATCCACTGAAGCAGAATTACGTGTCATGTCTGCTGCATACTCTGAGCAGTGTTATTAAAAAGCGGCCATGGCGGCGCCATGGCGGATTGGCGTCGCGGAATTTTGGAAAAACGCCACCAAATAGCGCTGGCGTTGCGGGTTGCTTATGGCGGCCGCCATAGCCATGGCGGAATCGCGTGAATGGCGGAATAACGGATTTTTTATTTTAAAAAACGTGTTTGACAGGGGTTGGGCTGACCCGAGCCAACCATACCGGAGTTTCTCCTCTTCAACAGCGCAACCAGCAGCAATCTCCAGCGCGACGAACGGCGGCGCGAGCGCTGGCGACGCACACGACAACCGCAGACGACGTTCTCGAGCGCGACGGCAGCAGACCAGTAGACGACTTACGAGAGAGACCGACAACCAACGCACGTCGACAGCGACGGCAACGGCAATGGCAGTGCTCTGGTGCGCAACGGCGACGGCGACCGCAATGCTCTGGTGCGCGACGGCGACAGCAAACTGGCCTCTTAAACAAAGAAGGAAGAAAGTCTAGGTATTTGAGAATTGTCTGTTTTCTTTTTTCCTGGGCTTAGGGTTTTTTCTTTTTTCCTGGGCTGACACTCGTTTTTTATGAGGGTAGCTTTTTTTTTCCTTTTTCTATTTGACACCCGTTTTTTTTTCTGTTATTTGAATGCAATCCATTGTTTTTTTTTTAATTTTTTATTTATATTTTTATTATTTTCTTGTCCGCCATATCGTCCGCCATTTTTCGCTACGCCATCCGCCATATTTTTGTGGCGGATTTTTGACTTTCTGCCATGAACCGCCATCCGCCATTAACAACATTGACTCTGAGATTATTAGACTACGTAGTCTCCTTACAGAGCTTGGTTTTTCACAAGCAAAACCAACTCCACTGCATGCTGACAATACAAGTGCCATTCAAATTGCCACAAATCATGTTTACCATGAAAGAACAAAGCACATAGAGGTTGATTGTCACCCAATCCACTAGGCGTATGACCATCGAGTTATCGCCTTGCCTCATGTTTCTACATCTGTTCAACTCGTTGACATTCTCGCAAAATCCTTGACACATCAGCTCCATAATTTTCAAGTCAGCAAATTGATGCTTTTAGACTTACCAGCATCAATTGAGGGGGGATGTCAATGGAATTGATTAGCAGAATATTAGTTATTAATTGACACAAATTGCAGAATATTTGTTACTATTGACACAAATTTGTTAGTCATTCAAACAACAAATCTTACATGATTATACAGCCGTAATTATCTCCTTAATTAGTTATCCTAGCTGTAGGATAGCATTTATAGCAGATTGGCTATTTAATGCACAGATGTAGAAATTAAATTGTATGAAAATTCTCCACAGGATAACACAGCTTTTCATCTGCAACTTTCTTAGTCCAATAGTTTGGACTCCCATAACATTAATTAAATAAATTAGACATAAACTATGGAATATTAATGTAAGTACATACCTCGTGAATATACCAACTGTATACACTCTTTCCTTCATGACCTCCAACATATCCATATGAAGCTGTCAATATTTGATCTTCACTGTATTCTCCAATGATAGATAAAAAATTCAAGCTTGGAGGAAGAGCTGTAAGAAATGCAGAAAGTTTTTATGATAGATGCTGATTTTGAAAAGAAATAAACATGAAATTTGAGGGAAAAATCAGTTTGTATAGATTTTGGGATTTATTTTCTTGTTACCAAAAGGATTTATATTCAGTTTATATTCTCAACAGATCAACAAGAACAAATGGGAGTGAGAAGAAACAAGTACACCTACTCTCAACTGCTTTATCAGATATTACAAATGCTGGTTCACCAGAATCACCATCAGGAGTCATGGGCGTAAATTTTGCCACAATGTAATAGCCAACAGCTCCAAGAGGTATGCGGAATGCCTGAATAGGTCAAAACCCAACAAAAAATTGAAACTCAGTGTATAGGGGGAAAATGGTGCCATGTATTTGAAAAAAAAAAAAAACCTACTTTAGCAATTTTGGAAGTACTTAATGCTTCAAGACTGTTTTCTTCCAAAGTTGACGAGCATGTTTTATACCACTGAACTCGGCTAGATCCTTCGGTTCCTCCAGTGACAATACCAGTTGCAGTGATCTTGCTATTCTCTCGTAGATCACCAACTATTTTGATATTTGTTACTTTTGGGGGTGCTGAAAACAAAACAGAGCATCATAGCCATTCATACTGTAGGTATAAATCAGCAGCATTTGAATTTCTAAATCATCACCTTAAACATTTCATCATGTTACCAAAAGAATGGAAAAGAACTAAACACAAGCAATAGAGTATGAACGCAATACATTAAAATTCTTGAAGAATGAATGCTGCTGCGTCAAATATATAAAAATTATTGTCAGAATGCAAAGTGTGAAAGGTGGAACTTGGAAGCCTTCTTTTCTAGGATGGACACAGAAAAATCCATAGAGGCAGATATGAAACTGAGGACAATCAATATAAAGAAAGAAAGCACAGAGACAAGAAAATACTAACAATTCCCTTGTAATAGAAGGATTAAGCATACCAATAGCTGAGATCAAAGCAAGATGAAACCCATCAGAGTATTGTCCAGAGCCAACAATCACACATTAATTGAAGATGAATGTCAAAGACTAACTCTCCCAATGACTTAAATTATTAGGTGGAGGCTCAGGATGATTTTATAAATCCAATACACCCCATTATGTGAGAGTTGTTTGTGCTTGATATGTTGGCAATCCATAGGCTCTTTGCACCTTGTATTGATATTTAAAATTGAGTCAACAAGAAATGACCTCCTGACTACTGTACACAGAGGCTTTCATATAATGCCGAAGGCCAATTCTCCTAAAAGCTTACGTTGTTAGGTGGAAGCCTAGGAATGGCTTTATACCTCTACGAAAGAGAAATTGGTATATGACAAAGAGCTCAATACCATTCAGAGACCAAAAAATGGCACCAGATATGACAGAAAACAGAACCAAAGTACAAGAGACATTGCTAATAGTCATCAAGGTACCTTGTTTCACAACAGGAGACATTGCTGACATAGATTTTCCTTCCTGACCTGAAAGATACACCACTGAATATATTACAAAAACACACCACAAGGATTTGGAAAAGATATATTCATCAAGTCTGGATGCTAACCTTCAAAATTAATGGGTATGTACACAAAAGCTAAACAACAACCAACATCTTCTTTGGTCAAGGTATACTCAGATGTACCCGCTGACACTAACAAAAAGCCTCTGCATAGATTTGCCACCATGAAACAAGAGAAAAGAGCTTAGTAAAGTGCAATAAGGGACTAAAAAGAAAATAAATTTTTAAACAAAATAAAAGTAGGAAGAATCCCCAAAGCATTGCAATAAATGCAACAACACACTTTCAAACTTGCAAAAGCACAAATCAAAAGTCTAGAATAAGAGAATTTTTTTTTTTAACTTGATACTTCCATGCCCTTCAGTGAAGCTCAATGAAGAGAATACTTACCCAGAATCCCCATTCTCCCGCAACCATTCAAACTTGCTAGGACCTTCCCTTCCACCAAAATAATCACCAACTCCTTTGATGGTACTTCCCTCAACAGCATCTCCAAGTATTTTCACATTACTGACAGAAGGAGGAGCTGCCATATGAGAAAAATATGGCAATCAGAGAACAATTAGACAGTAGCATGAGAATATTAGAGTATGTTCTTTGTCAACTATGAAAACAGTTTTGTAAACTAATTGTAAGGGCTGTTAGCCTTTGCTAACAGCACCTATCTTAGAGTTGGTTAGAATCAGTTAGAGTTGGTTAGGTTCTGTTAGTTAGTTACAATCTGTTACAATAACAGAACAGATGTCTATATATACCTCTTTGTAACCTTCTGTAATTAACTTTGATAATCAATAAAATCAGCCTTTCTGTTCAACAAGTTTTCTCTTCCTTCTCTCTCTCAGTTTATTCAACATGGTATCTAGAGCCATTTTTTCGAATTTCTAGTTCCTTTGCAAGGTCCAGTGTTCTGTGTTCATGGCTTCCGCTCCTTCCAATTCAGTTCCTCAATCATTTCCCAACTCTGTGGTTGAAAAACTTGATGATTCCAACTATCTTCATTGGCGTCAACACATTGAATCGGTTATTAAGTCACACAGATTGTAACGTTTCGTGGTTAATCTGATTATTCTTCCTCATTATCTCACAGAGGATGATCGTGTTGCTGATCGTATCAACCTTGATTATGAAGCCTAGGAGGTCCAAGATCAAACACTCCTGGTATGGCTGCAGTCAACTCTTTCTTGGTCATCAGATGTGGATGACAGGCGTTCTATCTCGGGGACTGCTATTTTTCTTGGTCCAAACTTAATCTCTTGGTGGTCTTGAAAGCAGAAAGTTACTGCCAGGTCTAGTACAGAAGATGAGTATCGCAGTATAGCTCAGACTTCCACTGAATTAACTTGGATTCATACTCTGCTAACAGAATTGCACATTTCATTCATTACTACTGTTATTTTTTGTGATAATCAGAGTGCAATTTCTATTGCACATAATCCAGTTTTCCACAGCCGTACCAAACACATGGAAATTGATGTCTTTTTTGTAAGAGAGCAGATTTTGACCAAGCAGCTTACTATTGTCCATGTTCCAACTCTAGATCAGTTTTTTTTTGGAAGGCATCAAGTATAATATATTATTGAGATAATCAAAACAGTATAAGTGGTACTGAATGAAAAGAAAATACAAAGCACCTCTGGTGCTGCCTCCCAAAATAAAACCCAAACTAACCCATCAATAAAGCCATCTCCACATAGGTTAACCAAAGTACTCCTTTATATTAGAGGACCAATGATTAAAGCTAGTGTTGAAGCCTTTCTCTCCAGATTTTAGCCAAGACCAAGCTAAAAACATAGCCTCTTCCATGACTTTTAAGGAATCAAATTGTTTTCCTTGAAAGATGAGATTATTCCAATGTTGCCAAATAGTACTAGTTAGAGCCACCCACCACCCACACCATCTGCTATGGTTTATATTAGCTCCAAATCCTTCACAAAATTGTGTTAAATGACTTGCTGGGACAGCTGGAAGAGATCCTACAGCCTGGATCCATGTCATGGATTCCCACCACAGGGGCATTGTCCTTTGGCAATTAAAAAATAGGTGACCCACTTCCTCCTGCACTTGACCACAGAGAGGGCAGTCAGCATCTTGGATAATGACATTTCTTCTTAATAGATTACCCTTAGTAGGTAATCTGTCCTTGAGGAGCCTCCAAGTAAAGACTGCTGCCCTTGGGGGGATTTTCATCTTCCATATTAATTTGAAATTTTTGACATCTGAGGTTGAGGCATTGGTATTCAGCATTATTCTATAGGCTGACTTGGTGGAATATACTCCTGTAGATTCAGCTTTCCACATCATATTGTCCTTCACATATCTCTGAATAGAGATAGAAGTAATATCCTCGATAAAATTCACTGCCAAATCATTTTCGTGGTCAAATAAATTCCTCCTCCATTTGAAATCCCATCTCCATCTATCTTCAGAGAAAGTCCCCATCTTTGAAATGGTGTTGTGTTGCTGTCTACTGATCATAAAAAGTGAATTATACTTCTGCTGTAGAGTGCAGTCTTCCCCTACCCATTTGTATGTCCAGAAATGAATTCTGTCACCCCCACCAACCTTCCAAGCCAGGTTTTGTTGAAAGAGGCTTTGACCAGAGTGATGATAAATCTTCCTCAAGTCCCTCCACCAGTGTGAGCATCCCCTTTTATCTCTGCCCGACTGAAACTCTTCCCAACCTCCATATTTAGAGTTAATGATTCTAGCCTATAACTGCTGCAGGTCAGAAGCTAAGGCCCATATCCATTTGCCCAACAAAGCTTCATTAAATTTCGATATTTCTTTAATCCCCAAACCACCTTCCTCCTTAGGTAGGCAAATAACCTCCCATTTTACCCAGGGAATTTTCTTGTAGTCCTTGTCTCCCCCCCACAAAAAGTTTCTTTGCAATGCTACCAATTTATGAGCTACCAATTTATGAGCTACCTTTTGAGGAATCTTGAAGAAAGAGAGCAGATATATTGGTAAAGCATTGAGGACCGAATTGATTAGAGTCACCTTCCCTGCCATGGAGATATTCTTCTGTGCCCACTTAGATAATTTGGATTCACATTTGCTGATCAAAGGCTCCCACACCAATCTGCTAGAGGGTTTAGCCGCAACAGGAATACCCAAATAGCAGAAGGAGGTTTCCAATTGCCTACAATTCAGGGTTTGGGCAGCCTGACCTACCCAATTGACCCTACCTCCTATAATCCCAAATTGACTTTTTGCATAATTAATCATCAGACCTGAGGCTAATTCAAATCCTCTGAGCATAGCCTTCAAAACAAAAACATTCTCCCAAGCAGCCTCCCACAAATACTGTGTCATCTGCATACTGCAAAATATTAGTGGGTTCCTTTTTCTTTCCAACCATGTAACTTCTATATACATTCTTCTGAACTGCTTCCCTCATCAATCCTGTGATGCCTTCTCCAACTATATTGAAGAGTAAGGGAGCTAAAGGGTCCCCTTGCCTCAAGCCTCTAGTAGGAGCAAATTCCTTTGTAGGACTGCCATTCACAAGAATTGAAATGGTTGCTGAATTGAGACAGGCAGAAATCCATTGTCTCCATTTGGGGCAAAAGCCCATTCTTTGCAGCATATAATCCAGAAAAGCCCATGAGACTGAGTCATAGGCCTTTTCAAAATCCACCTTGAAGAC
The DNA here is from genome assembly GCF_000004515.6 of Glycine max. NCBI lineage: Eukaryota > Viridiplantae > Streptophyta > Magnoliopsida > Fabales > Fabaceae > Glycine > Glycine max. The sequence continues at coordinate 10,143,922 of NC_038245.2, forward strand.
CATAGCTGGCCTTTTGCTTCTACAAGCTTCCTCAATCACCTCATTGAGAATTAGTATGCCATGAAGGATGTGTTTGTCTTTGATGAAGGTTGTCTGTCTCTCATCAATAAGGCCAGATATCACATGTCTCAATCTATTTGCTAATAACTTAGCTATCACCTTGTACATACACCCAATCAGCTAGATTGGTCTGTAATCATCAAATGACTGGGGGTGTTTAATTTTGGGAATTAGAGCCAAAAAGGAAGCATTACTGCCTCTAGGAAAGCTGCCATGCACATGAAATTCATCTACAAATCTTCTGAAGTCAGTTTTCAGCATTCCCCAAAATTCTTTAATGAATTTGAAGTTGAATCCATCAGGTCCAGGGCATTTGTCCCCATCACAGCTCCACACTGCTTCTTTGATCTCCAAATCCGAAAAAGGAGCAATCAAAAACTCCCTCTACCAAGCCTCTTTCTGCATCCCGATTTGAAGTTCTTCGAGGCAAACTCAATGTGAAGAGTGTTTCTCCTGAAAACTCTTCCCCTTGAGTTTGAGGGGGGTATTAGAGTATGCTGTTAGTCAACTGTGAAAACAGTTCTGTAAACTAATTGTAAGGGCTGTTAGCTTTTGCTAACAGCACCTATCTTAGAGTTGGTTAGGTTCTGTTAGTTAGTTACAATTCTGTTAGTTAATACAATCTGTTACAATAACAGAACAGTGGTCTATATATACCTCTTTTGTAACCTTCTGTAATTAACTTTGATAATCAATAAAATCAGTCTTTCTGTTCAACAAGTTTTCTCTTCCTTCTCTCTCAGTTTATTCAACATAGAATTGTGTGATTCAAGAATATTGGTGACTCCATGATCTCACTTATCTAATTTTGAATCATTGCCAACTTTATACTTCCCTGTCATATAATTAATCCCATGTTGATGACATCAATCTTCAAATTCAATCACTTCTTTCATAATGAGCCATTAATCCGTCTATGTTCATCTAGAAATTTCCAACACTTTACAAAGCAGCAAATAAAAAGAGTATTCAGAATAATAATTAAGAAATTAATTAATGGAGCTCTGTGAAAAATACCCAAATTTTAAGTGTTACACATACCCAATCCAAACATCTGCAATCTCTGGTGAGCAAATCTTACAAAATATACTTTTTTTTTTTTTTGCTCAGCAAAAGTATAAGTAGTATTAATTGAGTACCAGAGGTACTAAGCTTACAAATATTGATGTCAAGCACTAGGTTCCAGATCAGACTTGCTGCAGTCTTGATAGGAACCCAAGCCTGAAATCAGAATTACATAATTTGAACACAACTGTAACATGATACTCCTACTCTAACTCCTAAAGGCTAATCGAAGATTGGTCGACCAATGGTTACAAAATATACTTATTGAATCATTATATACCGAAATATATCAAAAAACTGCATAATATAATAAAAATTAACATATGTCAAGTACAATAAACTAATGGCTTAATTGGACTTTTAACCCCTTCAGTTTGGACTGAACAATTTTTTTTATTCCCTATTTTTTTTTCAACTCAATTAAGTCCCTCTAGTTTTAAAATTAATTCAATTCAGTCCCTTAGTCAATTTTCTTTTTCCTAAAACACTCCAAGTCTCATTTTCTAAGCTACATCAGGTTTAAAAACTTTTACAACTTTCCACTCCATTGGTGCAATTATCTAAGTACTTAAAATGGACCGAATAAATCATCTCACAAAATGATTTTTCAATCATAACTCATAAGACCCTATTGTTTATATAAGAATTGATTCTTACTGCAGGAAGCCATGTCAGCCTCCTCCAATGGTGATTCTGAGTACAAACAGATTCTTAAACTTAAGAGCCTCACAAGAACTCCCAATGGAGATGCTCTAATATAATAATAATCAAACTAAACAGGGAAGTAAATTAACAGATCGAGGTTAAAGTCAAATTACTCCTAACAATAAGAAATCATAATTATCATTGACCATATATTCTAACAAGAGCTAAATATGTTGATGAATCTAGATTAGTATTTTGGCAAAGGCTATTCAAGCATATTCCAAACGGAGCTACATGAAAAGTAAAGAACATAAAAATGGAAGAAAAAAAAATCAATCCTTACCAGCTTTTACAAAATCTGTATATTTGTATTGAGGTTCTCCTTTGGCCCCTTCTTCGGTTACTGGTGTGTACATGAAAACTACACTTGAATCAACATCATCAATGGTTAACTGATACACCTCATCTTCTGCCCCAACAATGACCACAGGACTGCTGTTCCACTTCCTCCGTAACCAACTAAAGCAAGAAACAAAACAAGATAAATGGGATAGTTGCATCACACCATTTTTATAACGAAAAATATTTTGTACCTAGTCTTATGCTATACAAATGATACAGACACATGCATGAATACAAGAAATGTCATCTCACCTAGCAACACCTTTTCCTGGAATTCCACCACACCATGCAACCTTAGCACAACCCCTAATGATACTTCCTTCTACCAGCTCCCCATGCACTTCTAGATTTACAACCTTCGGAATTCCATTCCCTGGAGAAAATAGAAGTGTAATATTATTCATGATGCATGAAGAATGTACACATTAAGAAATTATTAAAAGAACATGACATTGATATGGAACCCTGAAATCAGACAGTTTCTTGTTCTTTGAGTCTTTGACCAGTAAGAACGACACGTCAGTCAACAATAATTCAGTAAACTTTGAACAGTGTAATAGAATACATCAAAAAATAATAGACAGCTCATATTTCTATGCATTTAATGATAGGGGAAATTAATTAGGAAATCACACACATAATACAAGTAGGATGGATAAAATGGAAAAAAGCATCAGGAATATTTGTGATCACAATGTGCATACCAAGCTCAAAGACAAGTTTGATTGTATGGCTATATGTCTGATATACTCTATGGTAGTCAATGTTGTTAGGCTTTAAAGGAGCAACATGAGAAAAAGGTAATAGTAACAAAGATGAGTGTTAAGAAGGATGTGTAGAGTGTAGACACAAGAAAGGACAAGACATGAAATGATTGTAAACGAGAACTTGATATAACAGTTGAGGAAAAGATGACAAAATTAGTTAAGGTGGTCTGGACAGTTAAAAAAAAAGGCAACTAGAAGCACTAGTGAGAAAAACATATTGCATGGTTTTTAGTCTTGTGAAAAGGGAGGAGACCAAGAACAATGGGAAAACTTATTACAAATCTTAGGGTATATAATATCTCTAAAAATTTGGTCTTTAATCGAGCCAAAAGACGTGTGATTTATGCAGCCAACTTAATATAGTGGAGAAAGGCTTTTGTTGTTGTATATTTTTCTCTAAATTAAATTTTGATCCATAAACAATGTAGAGTTCCACACCATCAAATGTTAAAATAGTTTACCAAAAGTAAAAATTATGGTTTCTACAATGAGCCTTCTAGTCTACTTCTCCCTTGTTAGTCTCTACAATTTCTCATGTCAAATAGCCTCCCACTTCACCTCTTGCTTCCTCTCCATTCCTTTCTATCTCTACCACTGCTCAATACCAATCCACTCCAACTCATCTAACTCCTCTAAGGTAGTATTTTGATAAGGGATTTCATATTTTTAAGGGATTTAAAATGCAGGGAAATTTAATTATTTCAATTAAATTCCTTTCATTTTTAAAATAATTAGTTTGAATAACACAATTAAAATTTCCTATATTTCAAATTCTTTGTTTACACAAATATTTTAATTTACATCATATGTAAATATTAAAAATGATCTCTTTTATTATTCAATTGCAATCTCATCTATTTGAAAACCACCTTAATTGTAGTCCCCCCTTACCCCACCTTAGTTGTTGCAGGTAGGGCCTAGGCATAAGGGGAGTGTTGGAGTTCTCACATCGACTAGTGATATGGTCGAGTTATAAGTAGGGAACAACACTCACCTTTTTTTTTTTGCACAGCAAAAATTAGTATTATATATTATGAATAATGCAGTACTAGATGTACTGCAGATAGGAGAAAAAGTACAAGGCAAAATTGCCTAACCCAACTGAAATAACAGAATAACAATAGATAGGCCAAAAGGAAATCATCCCCTAAGACAACTCCTCCCTCAAACTAGTGGACCATTGATTAAAATGAATATGGAAGTCTTTGTCCATATATTTTAACCATGCCCAAGTGTGGAATAAAGCTTCATCCATGACTTTTCCGGAGTCGAAAATCTGGTTATTAAAAACCATTGAATTTCTATGCTTCCAAATAGTCATGGATAGAGCTATCCAAAGCACTGCCCATCTATTATCTATACATCTATTGCTACTCCAGCTTGAAAATTGAATAAAGTGGTCTTTGGGATCAGTGGGGAAAGGACCCACTCTGTCAGCCCATCTCAAAGCCTCCCACCAAAGACTCCTAGTTCTTGAGCAAGCAAACATGATATGGCCAGCAGATTCCTCCTCTCCATCACATAAAGGACAAGAATACGATGGTAGGCACACCTGCCTCCTTCTAAGGTTAGCCTTAGTAGGCAATCTATCTTTAAAAATTTTCCAAGAGAATGCAGCTGCTCTTGGAGGAATTTTCAATTTCCACATAAGCCTGGAAGCATTATCTTCATATTCTGAGCTGCCATCTTCCATGAGAGTTATATGCTGACTTTGTAGAATAGGATCCACTAGAGTCGGCCCTCCAAGTGAGATGATCCATTCTAGAAAGGTGAAGTTGCACCCCATCGATCTCATCCATGAAAGCTGCCACCATGTCAATTTCGTGGTCGAAAAAATTTCTCCTCCATTGAAACTTCCAATCCCACCCATTTTCAACATGCTGACCCATTGAATTGATAGTAAGGTCCTGCTGCTGGCTCACCTGATATAAAACAGGGTATTTGTCTTTAAGGGTTATATCGTCTCCCCTCCATATGTCTTTCCAAAACTGGATTCTGGCCCCATTACCCACCTTCCACCTCAGGTTATTGATCAAACTATTCTGGTGATGTTGCTGGAATAAAGATTTTAAATCCTTCCACCAGGGAGAATTATCAGCATTGCCTCTACCATGTAATAAGGCATGCCATCCCCCATAGATAGACACTAAAGTTCTTGCCCAAAGCTGGTGAGGATTATTTGCCAGCTGCCACCCCCATTTACCTAGCAAAGCTTCATTAAACTTGTTCAGATCTTTAATGCCCAATCCACCTCTAGCTTTAGGTAAACAAACCGTATCCCATTTTACCCAAGGGATCTTAGATGTGCCATTATCACCACCCCAAAGAAAATTTCTTTGAATAGCAACTATTTTCTGAGTAATTTTTTTGGGAATTCTGTAGAAAGACAACAAATAAATAGGCATTGCTGTCAAAACAGAGTTGATAATGGTGATTCTGCCCCCCATGGAGAGGCATCTATGCTTCCAAGATGCCAACTTGGTCTGAAATTTGTTGATGATAGACTGCCACACAGTCCCACTTTTTGGATTAGACCCCACTGGAATTCCTAGATACATGAAAGGAATATCCATCTGTCTGCAATTGAGAAAAAGGGCTGCATCTCTACACCAAGATTCTGATTTGCCCAAGCATCCAAACTGACTTTTAGAATAATTGATCTTGAGACCAGAAGCCAGCTCAAAACATGATAGGATTGACTTTAGAACTCTGACATTGGCCGAAAGAGCATTGCCAAAAAATAGAGTGTCATCTGCATATTGCAGGATATTTATATCTTCCTTCAAACTTCCCACTTGATAACTGCTGTACAAGTTCTTGGATATAGCTGTCCTCATTAATCTTGTAAGTCCTTCTGCCACCAAATTAAAAAGGAGGGGAGCAAGGGGGTCACCCTGCCTTAAACCTCTCTCGGGAACAAACTCCGAAGTGGGACTTCCATTGATTAAGATGGATATTGAAGCAGTAGAAAGACAGCCATGAATCCACTTTCTCCACCTTTCACAAAAACCCATCCTTAACATCATATAATCAAGAAATCCCCAAGAGACCGAGTCATAAGCTTTTTCAAAATCAACCTTGAAAAACATGCAAGGTTTATTTTTTGATTTAGCTTCAGCTATGACCTCATTAGCTATCAACACTCCATGCAAAATATGTCTTCCTTTCATAAAGGCTGATTGCCTTTCATCAATGAGCTGAGGTAAAATAAGGGCTAACCTATTAGCCAAGAGCTTGGATACAACTTTGTAGACGCACCCTATAAGAGAGATTGGCCTGTAATCATTAAGAGCTGGAGGATCCTTGATCTTGGGAATAAGAGCTATGAAGGAGGCATTGCTTCCTTTTGGGAAAGAAGCATTATAATAAAATTCATCCAAGAAACGCATAAAGTCAGGCTTCAAAATCTTCCAAAACTTCTTGATAAAGTTGAAATTAAGCCCATCCGGGCCAGGACTTTTATCACCATGACACTCCCACACAGCTGAGGTTATTTCTGCATCAGTAAATTTAGCCACAAGGGCTTCATTCTCACTTTGACCAAGGGAAGGTAGGAGAACACCATCCAGGGTTGGTCTATTAAAATTCTGCTCAGAAAATCTATCTTTAAAGTGATTGAGGGCCTCATTTTTAACCCTACTAGGGTCCTGAACCCACTCCCCATCAATGATCAAACCTTGAATAGCATTGTGTCTTCTTCTATGATTAAGCATATTGTGGAAATAGGCTGAATTTCTGTCCCCTTCCTTTAACCATTTCACTCTAGCCTTTTGCCTCAACATAGATTCATAGGCATTAGAAGCATGCCACAGTTGCTCCTGAAGAGACTTCTTGAGATCCACTTCAGATTGATTCATTATTCTGTCAGAAATACCAGCCTCCAAAGCGTTCAGCTCCTTCTTTAAATCCTGAATTTTCTTAACATTAATAACTCCATTGGATGAGCTCCACTGTCGAATGCACCCTTTAATGAACTTCAATTTTTGCTTGAGGGCAAAACCTCCCCATCCATTAGGGTGATAATTGCTCCACTTAAGGGCCACCATGTCCTGAAAACCCTTGTCCTGCAGCCACCAATCCAGGACCTTGAAAGGCTTAGGTCCCCAATCAACAAAATAGGATCTTAGAAGGATAGGGCAATGATCTGAAAAATCTCTGTCTAGAACAAACTGTGTTGTGTCAGGCCATTGAATCAACCAACTATCAGATATGAAGAACCTGTCCAATTTGCTCATTACACTTCCATTAGGTCTGAACCAAGTATATTTTCTGCCAATAGATCTAACCTCTTCTACTGCCATAAGAGAAATCCAAGAATTGAATTCAGCAATACTGGATGAATTAACCGAATTCTGAGATGAACTCAATCTCTCACTTTGATTTCTTATCGAATTGAAGTCTCCTAGGATGCACCACAATTCATTTTGATAAGAGGATTTCAGATGCAAGATCTCTTCCCATTGGTTTCTCTTCCCTTGTAAATCACAAGGCGCATAAACATTAGTAATGATGACTTTCTTATTTTCCTTTACCCACAGGCCTTCCAGCATAATAAAACCACTTCCCACAATCTTCCTATTCACCACAAAGGAATCATTATTCCAAATACATAACAAACCGCCAGCTGAATTAATAGAAGGAAGGCATTCCCAAGAAACATTGCTATCTCCCCACAAGTATTGACACAGCTTCTTATCAATGGAATCTTTCTTGGTTTCTTGAATACATAAAACATCAATTTTGTTGGCCAGGGTTAATTTTCGAATGGCTGACCTCTTGACTCCACTACCCAATCCTCTAGTGTTGAGAGACAGAATATTCATGGATCAATTGTCTTGCTTCCCATCTCTGCTGTTACTGCGGTTAAGTGACTTATATTATCCTCATCCAAGCTCTCCTTACCCCTGTTTTTGAAATATTCATCAGAAGCTAAACCCAGTTGTCGGGCTATCTCCCAATGCTGATCTTCCTCCACACCAGAGAAATCATTATTAAAACTACTAGGGGGATTAGGACTATGGGGGGGAGGATCCTGCTTAGGGGTCAATGGGCCTGATTGAGTGCCACCATAACCATCCTCTACTTTATGAAGATCACAATTACTGCCTGTTACCATCACCCTTGCTTCCTTTTCACTTCCAATTTCATTTAAAACTGGGCCAAGATTTAATCGGGCCATAGACTTTGCTATTTGACATGTCCTTCTTCTGCTATATACTTTAAAAACAGAGTTGGAGATGCCCTCTTTTCTAACTGGGCTTTTGTTCTCCTGGCCCATCTTCCAAGTAGCTACAGACTCCTTCTCACCTTGGGAAAACGAAGCACAGTCCCTATCCGCCAAACCCGACGAATTTGAATCCTTATTGACCATTGGAAATTCGTCATATCTGTTGACTAAAAGGTCTTCTTCCAAGGCCCGTTGGTCTTTCATTCTATCCCCAGCATCTATTGTCCGAGGGGTCTTCAAAAAAATCCCTGCCGCTGCACTTTCCTCAAAAGGCTTCTGAGGTTGGGTCGGGCAGGAAGACCTATGCTGATACCTTCCATAATCATGCATGGTCATAGGGGAAGGAACGTTGCAATTTTGCAGGTCCAACGTGGCGTGGTTCAGACTCTGAGAGGCGTGGGTAGGCGAGCGCCAACGAGATGGCGACACGTCATTAGTGTCGACAGGAGCTGCGTTCCTTCTCCGCGAACGGAGCACTAACTCCCGGCGGCCCCGACGGTGGTCCCTATTAACGAGCGACGGCGTTTGGCTAGGAAAAACGCCGACGTTCTTGATCGAGAGGCCGTCGGGCGATCTCCGTCTGTGGGTAAGGGTGTTTGGCTCGTCGTCTTCTTCGTCCATGTCCAAGGAGAAAGGAGACAAGAACGATCCTTCGTCTGGCTTCAAACAACTGTTTCTTCCCCACCCAGAAGCCATATCCTCCCTCACCTCTAACGAATATCAGCATCCATCCACTACGGCATACAGCTTTTTATCAAAGAGAGGTTTCTCCTTCGTGCGGACCAGAACTCGGGCAATGTCCATCCTTAGCTTGTCCTCCGTTGCCGGGTCTAACTCCACCAGTTCACCACATGTCGCCACGATGTCTGCTAAGTGTATTGCATCCCACGCTTGCAGCGGAACTCCCCAAATGAGAAGCCATGTAAGGCGATATGACGGCGTCATCGCCGGCGTCCACCTCTGAATGGAGGAGAAAGGGGTCTCGCCTGTAAGGAGTTCCTTTTGATTTATGGTGTTAGCTATTTCTTCATCTATGCCATGAAGAATAACCATGTCTTCTCCCCAATATGCCGACTTCAACTCTATTCCATCCAGTCCCTGCATCTCCTGTAGCTCCTCATCAACCCTCTCGAACATACCTTCATTTTTTAGATGACCCACCCAAACCTTATCAAACCACTTTGTCTTTGACTTGTCTGTTTGGATAACTACTGACTCTAGTTTGGCTTCTGTTACTACTTTCCCCGTCATAAGCCCCCGTGTCCCCTTCCCTTCCTGCAAATTATCTTGCTTCACCACATCCGCATATGTCTTTGTCTTAGACGGCCATGTGTGTTGCTGTTTCAGTTGATCACGTTGTTCACCCTGCAAGAATTTTCCTCCTGTTCTGCTATTGCTCCCTTTTTGCTTGTTGTCTACCTTATATCCTCCTCGTTGAAATTTTGGTTTATTGACAAACAATTTCATATCGTTTATGTATATGTTATTGTCTAGACTTCGTTCCAATCTATCCTCGTTCTCCACCCCTTTGAAGCGTACAAAGCCATATCTATGGCCTTGTTTGTTCCTTTTCAAAGGTATGAAAACCTCCCATACTTTTCCCCACTCCTGGAAAATCTTCCAGAGTTCCTTTTCTTGGACAGAGTCAGGGAAATGGGAAAAGTAAAAGGAGGTTGTGTCTGGTCTGTCCCTCCAAGAACGGAAAGGTCCCCTTCCACGATTGATATTCCGGTTAGCAGCATATTGTCCGTCACCACCCCTTCCAGTCTCTGACAGGGCCTTCTTCTTATCCCTTCTCCTGCTCCTCACTTGTGTCCATGCGCCCTGCTGTTGGTTAAAGCGATTGTCACCTTGCTCTCCATCTTCGTCATAGGTTGTATATGCTTCCAAGGTGTATCTCCCTCTTCTAGACACATGTCTTCTATCGGATTGTTCTCTGCCATACTTTGTTCTCCGGGTATCTCTAACCATAGTGCGTCCTCTCTCCCTCCATGTCTCCGATCGACTCTCTCACTCTATCTCTCCCATTCTCCTTTCCATCGGCTCTCGCTCTCTCTCGCTGTCTTTCCCTCTCACTTTCTCTCTCTCTATCTCTCTCACTGTCTCTCTCTCTAACTTTCTCTCTCATCATTTCACCAATGCAATACTATTTGTTGCTGCCTACCTTGTATAATTTCTGTTTTGGGCATTCGAGAGGATTTTTCTCAGAATAGAGGAGCAACAGTAGAATCAATTAATGTGTTACCGATATTCAAGTTCAAATTGAAGAACAATGAAAATGGTGATGACCAGGATGTCAATGCAGCTATAGATGAAGGTGGAATTTTGGCTTGCTCTCACTTTTTCCACGTAATGTGTGTTGACAAATGGTTAAAGATAAATGCAACCTGCCCTCTTTGTAAAAACGAAGTTGGTACGAGTAATGGAGGGTCCCCTTCAGCCTGGAACTCCAGTACGTAGCTGAAGGCACGTATCCCCCATCAAGTTGCAGCTTTTCAAGTGTACATCATCAACTCTATAAGATTGAGTTAGGCCTGCATTCTAAGATGATATCAGAGTCTATCCTAAATCCATTGGTGAGTCACCTCAATTTGCCATGCTCCAAGCATGAGGGAAAATGTTGAAAAGTCACCTTAATTGTGGTCACCCCTAGCCCACCATAGTTTTGGCAGGTAGCCATGGGCATAAGAGGAGTGTGTTGAAAATCTCACGTCATCTAGCTTTGAATTCATTGAGCTGGACGAAGACACCGACGATCGCCGGAGGCTTGATCGTGCTCGGATATTGGTAAGGACACCTCTCCCGCTGTCGATAAGGAGAGAGGTTGCTGTTTGGGTGGACGAGGTTGAGTATCGGGTGTGGTTTGTGGAGGAGACAGGGTCACACGGCGGGACGAAGCATAAATGTTTGGTTCCGTCCGACGACTGGTCGGAGGAGATACCCTCGAATGACGGCGGAGACTTCGGTGACGCCGACGACGATAAGGATACAAACTTCTCCTTCTCGCCAGAATTATCCAACAAACTGGGCTTCTGCAATAACCAGTGGTCAGGGGAAGAGAATGATGGGTACTGTTGTGATGGTCCAATGGGTAAAACCCAAAATTGCGATACCCACAGTGATGAGGCAAAAGGTACTGAAGGGGAGACTCATGATCCCGATAAGGCAAAGGTTGACCTTGATTTAAGCAGGGCAGAAACGGACAATGAGAAGGCTTTCTCTAAAACGGCAACCTGTGACGCGGCTCAGACTGCTGCTCGAAAGGATAATAGTCAGCAACAAGGAAACATTTTGAATGAAGGAGATAAAGTGTATTCGGGAATATATTATAAAGGGGAAGCAGAGGAAGAGATAAGATGCTGTCAACCCCACTCGGACTTATACCCCAAGCAGCCTAGTGGTTTCGGGAATATATTATAAAGGGGAAGCAGAGGAAGAGATAAGATGCTGTCAACCCCACTCGGACTTATACCCCAACCATCTGCACCTGTCATCGTTCCTCCTGAACCTCCTTTCTGAGCCACCACCTCCACGTATGATCTCACCCGAGGTCTGTTAGTAGCCTGAAGATCCTTGACAGCTTCTTTGCTTTGCTTTTCCCCTTTATCTACTCTTGTGTGCATATGAACATTCGACGCTAACCTTGTGAACCTGGGAAGATTGACGAATAGCTTATGGTCGTCGATGAAGATATTATCCAGGTGCGTCTCCAGAAGCTTTACATCCGAAACACCCTTGAACCTCACGAAGCCAAACCTTCTGCCCTCCTTGTTATGACGTTTGGCGATGAAAACTTCACACACATCACCCCAAGTCTTAAACTTCCCCCAAAATCGCACTTCATTAACGTCGTCTGTGAAGTTAGTGAAGTAAAAGGATGTAATATCCTCCTTGTCTCTCCAGTTGGGGTGATTTGACGAGAGGTTATGGAATGTTCTGTTCTGTGAAGAATTCTTCTTTACTACCTTTGCTTCCCTCCTACTAATCACCTTTGTCCATTCGTCCTTTCTACCAAGGTTGTCATCACAAACGTTCTTGTTCCAGCATTCCTCGTCGTGTCTTTTGTGTTCCTGGTTCCCCCCCTTCGAGCTTCCATTTGTTTCTTCATATCGCGTCTTTCTGGAGTTGCTCCAACAACGTGGGAAAAATTCCTCGTTTCTCCTATCTCTATCTCTCCCCCTCTCCCTGCTATGTCTGCATACTCTTCTGTTGTCGCATGATCGATCTCTCGCAAACTCTCGTTCTCTCAGAAAGCCTCTCTCAGACACTCTTCCTCTAAAGAGTGTCTCTCTCTCTCCCTCACTCTCTCTGAAGTGTTTCTCTCTCTCTCTAAAGTGTTTCTCTCTCATCTCTCTTTACAAGACATGTGGGGAGATTCACAAAGTTGTATTGATCAAGACATTGATAATTGATCTATTTTGAACCAATGTGATGGTTGGACAACAAAGTTAACCATAGTTACACAAGTGGTTGAACCAATGTGATGGTTGGACAATGGATGGAGAATTCTCAACAGTATGTTAATCACTACCTTTTTCTAAAAGAGGAGGTTTGTATGCAACAATACCCAAGCTTTGAAACAAGTAGCAACCGACAAGTCTCTTCGTTGCAAGTTGTTAGGTTTCATCATAAGATTCATAACATCGATTAGTCTTAAGTAAAGTTTCCCAATAAGTATATAAGTTGCACCCTCAGAATTAAGGCAAACGATGTGCGACTTTTCAACATCCCCACTCCACCAATGTAGAAAAATAGGCAATACACAAAGATGGGTTGTAAGGCTTTATACCATGTTAGATTTCATCTTAAAATCAAATAACATTAAGTGAAGTTGTCCAACAATTTTATAAGTTGCACCACATGAATTATGGCAGGCAATATTGGACTTCCCAACACAAGTTACTCAAGGATTTCTATGGGTTGAAGCAGACTCCTCAAGCTTGACTTGAGTCCTTTGCTAGCACATTGCTTAGCTTTTTTTTTTTTTTTTGCACTGCAAAAATCTGATAGTATTAATATTACTTCAGTACTAGGTGTACAGAAAATGATAGGTAATTACAAAGGCAGATTCTGCCAAACCCAACTACAAAATATATCACACAAGCTGAAGACCGAAACATCAAACACCCCTAAGACATTTCTTCCTTCAGTCTAGTAGACCATTGGTTAAAATGAATATGGAAGTTTTTCTCCATACCATTTAACCAAGAGTCCAAGACCAAGTGTGAAATAAAGCTTCATCCATGACTTTTTCGGAGCAGAAATTCTGGTTGTTGAACACCAAGGAATTTCTATGCTTCCAAATAGTCATGGATAGAGCTACCCATAGGACTTGCCATCTTTTATCCATAGAGCTACACATTGCTTAGCTTTGTGTTTAAATATAGCAAATGTAACCTCTTTTAATTTGTTTTTACCACTTCCCAAAAACAGCATGTGTCCTTGTTTTTATGTAGATGTAGATGACACACATGACAGCATAGTCAACAGCAGTTCTACATGGTTGCTTCAGCAACTTGTTACTAAACCACATTATGCCAATGTTGAAACAGTTAGAAAATTCAGACTTTTAAGTGTTAAAGTTCAGCTCCTTTCAAATGGTTCTTTGCTGCTATCCCAAAAAAGTACATCTAGGATCTCTAAGCTGAAGCCCAGATGGCTGACACCAAAGGCATATCTCATCCTATGATTGGGGGATGAAAATTGTCTAAGTTTGGGGATGGCCATGTTCAAGATTCACGCCTCTAGATAAATTTTAGGAGCATCGTGGTATGCCACTTTAACCATTTCAGAAATAAGCAATTGCATGAATAAGGCCTGTCTATTCCTTTCCCAACCTCTTGAGGAGCATGTGAATGTGGTAAAGCATACTCTAGTGCTTCAAGATCACTATCAATCATGGATTGTTTCTTCAGTCTGCCAATTCGCCTCAGCCATTTTCCTTAGAAGCCTATTGTGATTAAGATTTCTCCTCAGAGGCTCAGATCCAAATGGCAAGAGGTCGACATCTGGGTCTTGTGTGTATCTTCTAATCTCATATTGTGGTGGTCCAAGAAGCAGCCCCTGTTTGCCATATCCAGCAGTGTAACCAAATACAGAAGTTTAGAAGACACTATTAGCAGAGTTGTAATGGATTCTTTTGGAAAGTCTCGCATTCTCGCCTCAATTACTCGGGTGCTGTTTATATACCTATTGAACAACTTCATTAATGCCAATTGGTTTTTAGATAGAATATATGGTATCAAAGTCTAGCCTATTACTATTGCTCTGTAGTCTCTGTTGTATATCACCTGGTCTAGCAAGAATCCATTGATGGGGGTATTGCAAAGTCCCACACCACCTGTCTCAATAGGATGCGGTTTATATACTTATTGCCAGTTGGTCTTAAGATGGAATAACAGATTCAGACTCTAGTTCAAGAGTTCAAGGTGTTGGTTTTTACTCCTATCATCTACTCCAATAACCTTAGCATTGTTTCCCTCATATAATGCAGTCCTTCACTCAAGGACGACACATATGGAACTGGATCTGTTTAGTCAGACAGAATATCATTGAAAAGAGCATCAAAGTCTAAATGCATACATACATACACCTGTTATAAGAATGGAAATCCATAAAGTTTAGAATTTTGATAAAAGGAAACAAGTTATTTAATACTATTTCACACATCTCAATGCCTACAAAGTACTGTGCACAACAAAGCTTCAGCTCTCTCGTGCATTTAGATTTTAAATTCAACAGGGATGTTAGAAAGCATATTTGGAAAATGCATACAAACAATAACATAAAGAGAATATGAATGTTTTAGTTTCAAACAACAATAAAAGCAAACAGCAATATGAAGAATACCAGCAAACAAACAAACAAAAAAGAATCCACAGTACATCATTTTAAGTAAATATCATGTGTACTTCCACAGCTTAATGCTAATAAGTATGTGGGTCACTTTATTCCTATCAGGTTAATCAGGATCTAAAAAATTTAGCTGTTCATCTAAATAATACATTATACATTATATACACACACAACACAAGCCTACCTCGTGAAATACGAGAAGAGATGGCAAATATAGGAGGATACACCATTTCTCCTAAAGTAAGAGAGCATTCCACTTTCAGAACTTTTCCAATGTCATTATGCTTTGGCCAGTAAACCTAAAAATCATACAAATGTCATGAACACAAATAACATGAACAAATATACAAAGAAACAAAATATGAAGCAGTGACAATGATGTAATAAAGTCATTACCTCATCAGTAGCATCTGGAATAGGGATAAAATTTGAAAGTGATATATCACCACAAAACCATTGATATTTTAAAAATAATGGTGGGTCTGTACTAGCTGCACCATCATGAATAATTGTGAAATGACAACGACACATATCTTCTTCCACAGGTTTATCTATGGATGCTTCTTTGAGAAAAAACCCCGGAGGAATATGGTCCTTCCACTTCTCAACTAAAAAGCAGAAAGTTGACTCTGCAGCTTGCTCAGGGCGACTAAACTCCCAACCATCTCTAATGCACAAAGCTGTATGTGCAGGATAACGATTTGCTAGTGCCACTTCCTCACGAGAGAGATCTGCAAAACTTTTCATATTCAATAAATAAACTATTTTAATACATGATATACGAGCTCAATGATGCCAGTAGAAATTACTTGAAGAAAACATATATGGCAGGTACTCCTTAACCTATAGTAAAAATTATGTCTATCGATTCAACCAAACAATATAGATACCAAAGGCTAAAAACCTTACTACTCATACCTCTATCATTGAATTTTTTCAAAGTAGGTCCAACTAGCAATATTGAGGAAGCTTCCAAATGAGGCATCTTAAGTATAGGATTCTCCTCCACTCGCAAATGCTACAGTACAGAAAAAATCATAGAAAGTAGCATCAACCAGTCTAAATTTATGTATGCACCCACATATGTAAAAACATAAATTTAAGTCTCTAAAAGTTACTAGAAATTGAAACATGTGGGTTAACTACCGTGTTTATCCAATTTTAAACTAGTACCTATATTGTGAAAGTTTCCAATTAGATTGCACAAATACCAAATGTTTCTAATTGTACCCCCACCATGACCAGTCTATCATATGATTGAGTTTTGACCTCTAAGAAAAACATCACCTGCATCACATGACTAAATTAATGGATACATAATGGCCAAGGTGCAAATCCAATTAGAAACATTTTGGAATAAGAATCCAAAATAAAATGAGTTTAATTTTGATACATGATTAGCGTAATGATTTTTCATTGTAAGCCAATTAGAAATCACCCTAAATATGACTTTTAAAACAATTATTACAAGTCAACAATTTTCAAATACATTTTTTTTTTTTGGTCTGCAAAGATAAATATATATATATATTGAATAAAAAGTACCAGAGGTACTATTACAAAATAAAAGTCCATATAATTGGTTCCTGAAAGCAGACAACACAGTCTGATAAGGAACCAAAATATGGAGGGAATACATATAAATTAAAACCAAGAGTGTAACCCTACTACTGCAAAAAATTCTGTCGAAGGTTACTCGACCATTGATTAAAATGTAAAGAGAAGTCCTTCTCCAAATTGTGAAGCCAAGTCCATACTAAGAAAGATGCATCTTCAACCAGTTTGTTGCCATCAAAAGTTGCATTGGAAAATACAATGTTGTTTCTAAGCTGCCAAATAGACCAAGTAACCGCCATCCACCACCACTGCCACCTCCTAGATCTTATACCAGCCTCTTTCAAGGAAGAGAACTGCATGAAATGATCTGTTATACTCCATGGAAGGGGTCCCTGCATATTTATCCAATTCATTGTTTCCCACCATATAGGCTGAGTCTTACTGCAGTGAATAAAAATGTGGGAAGCAGTCTCCTCCCCCCTTCTGCAGAAAGGACAAGTCAGATCCAAGATCTGCACTTGCCTGGCCCTTAAATTAACTTTTGTAGGTAATCTGTCCCACAGTAACCTCCAAGCAAACATTAAAAATTTGCTCGGGATCTTGATCTTCCAAAGGTCCTTAAAGCAGTCGTGAAGGTTGTCAACAGCTACCTCCTCCCAAATCGAAGAGTAAGCACTTCGAGTAGAGAAGATACCCGATGCTTCTGCTGTCCATACCCAAGTGTCGGAACCTTGAGGATTAATGGATATACCTTCAACTTCAGCGAGGAAGGATATGGCTGATTCTATTTCTCTGTCAAACAGCTGGCGTCTCCAAGTAAAGTTCCAGTTCCACCCAAGGCTGCTATGCTGCCCCATGGAACCAACCAGCTGGTATTGATGGTTGGAATTCACATAGAGCCGCGGGTACTTTTCAGCTAAAGATTGGTCGTGACTAATCCACCTATCCTCCCAAAATCTGACCTTATCTCCAGCTTCTACCTTCCACTTAATTTGCTGATAAAGAGTCTTTCCATTGCAGGGCAAATGCATAACTTTTATTAAATCCCTCCACCAAATTGACTGACAGCTTGAGTTTCCTTCTCCAACTAGACCTCTCCAGCCCCCATATTTAGCTTCCAAAAGTGCAACCCATAGAGCCCCTTGTTGGTACATAAGGTTCCACATCCATTTTCCAAGGAGGGCCACATTAAAGGTATGGATGTCTTTAATGCCTAAACCTCCTCTGTCTTTGGGTAAGCAAACTGTTTTCCAAGATATCCAGGCAATTTTGTTGTTGTCATGACCTCCTCCCCAAAGAAAGCTTCTCTGAATTCTGATTAATTTGTCAGCCACCATACGGGGAACCCTGAAAAAAGAAAAATAATAAATAGGAAGAGAAGTAAGGACTGATTGGATAAGAATCACTCTCCCCCCATATGAGATATATCTCTTCTTCCAAGTAGCTAGTCTCCTCTCAAATTTTTGTATAATAGGTTCCCACACATGAGCTTGCCTCGGGTTAGCCCCAATGGGTATACCAAGATAAACAAAAGGAAGAGCTAACTGACTACAATTAAGGTAGGTAGCTGCCATTTGCCTCCACTGGTCATCCCTACCAAAAGCACCAAAAGAGCTTTTGGCAAAATTTATTTTTAAACCAGAAACCACTTCAAAAGTTCTAAGTATAGCTTTGAGAACTTTCACATTTTCCATAGAAGCTTCACCAAAAAAGATCGTGTCATCCGCGTATTGTAATAAGCTAATACTGATTTCAGAACTAGCAATATTGAAGCCTTTGTATAGGTTTGCTGCCAGCGCTGTCCTCATCAGACCATTCAATGCCTCAGCAACTATATTGAATAAAAAAGGAGCTAGAGGGTCCCCTTGTCTAAGACCCCTTTGAGGCTTGAACTCCTTTGTGGGGCTACCGTTGACTAAGACTGAAATTGAGGCTGATTTCAGACACCCTTCCATCCAGCTGATCCATTTAGGACTAAACCCTGTTCTTTTCAGCATATACAGCAAAAATTTCCATGATACCGAGTCATAAGCCTTTTCATAATCAACTTTGAATATGAGGCAGGGTTTATGGCTCCTTTTAGCTTCATCAATGACTTCATTAGCTATGAGGACACTCTGAAGAAGGTGTCTCCCTTCAATAAACGCTGATTGAGCTTCATTAATGATGGTAGGCAGCACTGTCTTCATTCTCTTAGCTAGGATCTTCGCCACAATCTTATACATACAGCCTATGAGGGATATAGGTCTGTAATCGTTCAAAACTTGTGGATCAACCTTCTTTGGAATTAGAGCTAGGAAGGAAGCATTGCCTCCCCTAGGAAAAATTCCGTTAGCATGAAATTCATCTAAAAAACGAAGAATATCAGGTTTGAGTAACTGCCAAAAGCTCTTGATGAAATTAAAGTTGATCCCATCAGGCCCGGGGCTCTTGTCACTCCCACAATCCCAGATTGCTTCCCTCACTTCCTTCTCCAAAAACGGCTTCACCAGCTCTATATTTTGTTGATGAGAAATGCTTTGAAAGGGGGTGCCATCTAAAGTGGGTCTGTGGAGGTCTGGTTCCATAAACCTATGCAAAAAGAAAGATCTCACCTCCTCCTTCACAACAGGAGGTTCAGTTGTCCAAACTCCATCCACCATAACTCCTTTTAGAGAGCTGCTACTGCGGTTGGCATTTATCACCATGTGAAAAAAGCGAGAATTGCAATCACCCTCCTTGATCCACCTTGATCTGGATTTCTGTCTCAGCAAGGACTCATGGGCTTGGGCTGCAGCCCAAAGATCTTCCTGCAGTTGTTTTCTATGCTGCTGTTCATGAGGGGACAAAATCCTTTGGCTTGTGTCTTCCTCCAGCTTGTTTAGATCAGCCTCAATCCTATTAATCTTTGATAAAGTATCTCCAAAAAGATGTTTATTCCAATCCTTCAAGCTGTGCTTCAGGTTCTTGAACTTTTGTTTGAGGATAAATCCACCCCAACCTGGCTGTTGAATAGCATTCCAGCTATGGTGAACAGCCTCCTTGAAAGATTTATCTCTAAGCCAACAATCCAAGATACGAAAAGGTTTTGGGCCCCAATCAATTTCCTTAGAGCGAAGTACAATTGGGCAATGGTCTGAGAAATTCCGAGCAAGAGTGCATTGAGAACTGCTGGGCCATCTAACCATCCAGTCATGGGAAACCAAAAATCTATCCAGTCTGCTTTTAGATGTACCATTAGGCCTATACCATGTAAACTTCCTTCCCAGACAAGGGACCTCTAAGACTTCTAAATCATCAATCCACTGATTAAATTCTCTGGTACAGCTATCTTCATGAAGGCTTTGTACATCAGAAAATCTTTCACGAGGGCTCCTTATAGAATTAAAATCTCCCATTAAACACCACAAACCCCCCTCCATAGATTGCCTGAGCTGCTTTATAGAGTCCCAAAGAATTCTTTTGTTATGAATGTCGCAAGGAGAGTAAATAGAAACTAGAGTTATCATTTGAGCTTCTTGAATCCATTCCCCAACCAATATAATAAACCCAATTCCAAGAATCTTCCTTTGCAATCTTAATGACTTCTCACTCCATAAACAAAGAATACCACCGGCAGAATTAATAGCTGGGAGCATTTCCCACCTTACATCTACATTACCCCATAAAGCCTGACACATAGGTGAATCTACCAAATCTTTCTTTGTCTCTTGAAGGCATATAAAGTCCACAGTCTCCTTCTTGATCATTCTTCTGATTGCTCCCCACTTAACACCCCTCCCAAGGCCCCTAACATTGTATGAAATTATCTTCATGGATTCCTACTATTATTAGCCCTTCTTGTTGCATCCGCTCTATCTCTTTCCTCCATGTGTTGGAATTTCTCCAGAATTTCCTCCCTACTTCCTTCTCCAGTAAGACCCAACTGTTTTGCCACATCCAATATGAGATTTGCCTCATGATCGTGTTGGGTGTCTGATATTGGGGTTGCCACTGCTGCTTCCATTGTGAACTGTTGCTGTAAAGAATCCTGATGAGTTTCCTCTGGCTGGATCGAACTATTATTCTGGTGCTGTTGATTATTTTCAAAGATTGTTGAAACATTAGGATTAGATGAGGGGAGGCCCATATTTGATTGCTTTTGGGACCTCTTCTTCCTTGAATAAACTTGCCACTGATTTCCGTCTGGCCCAACTTTTGTTTGAAGGCCCAGCAAAGAATTTTTGTCTTTGGGGGTAGAATAGGAAAAATGCTCATCTTTTTGTGCTGACCATAGACTGTTGTTTGTTGGGTGCCCCTCCATTTCACTGTCCATAGGCTTATCATATGTGTCAGCCCTGTCTTCAAATAATGCCACGTTTCTGTCTTCTGCATGATCTTTCTTTTGGCCCGAAAACCCCCCCCCTAGACCTCCCGTTACCACCATTACTCTTTTTGTGATGTTTCTTAGCCTCTACACTCCTGGCGTCAGGGCTAACCACATGCCTCTCCTCTGCTTTTGTCTCCATAAATTGGGAAAAGGATTTGAATTTATGACCAGGCAAAGGAGTTACCCGTGTTTCCGCTATGGACCGAGGGTAAATACCCACCGGGTCGCACCCGTCTGAATATCCAGCGGGTAACATCCATGTCTGCTGGATTTTGGTGCCCTGCGATGACTTCGCGACCTCATCCTCTCGCGCGGATAGCAGTTCCGACACCTGCGGAGGTACCCGACTTGGCCCCCCTCGGTCATCGGCGCCGGCGAGGTACTGAGAAGCTCCCCCGTGAGGATTGCTACAGGACTCCAACTCCGATAGGTCTGAAGCGGTATCGCCGTGATCCCAGTTGATGTGGGATGAGCTATCGAACATGGAGTCATCGGAGTTAATCTCCTCCGATGACCCTTCTGCGTTTCCCGCCCTCCGCGAACATCCTACGTGGCCTTGACAAGATTCCTCAGTGATGTGGACCATGAATTTGGCGCCGTCGATCATCACTTCCACCGTATGTTGAATGGATGGCCGCCATTGAGTCCGGATAAGAAGCCGCGCTTTATCCACCCTTCTTTTCTCCTCGACTGCGTCGTCGATGTCCACCACCTCACCCATAGCAGCTATAATCTGGTTAAAGTGTTTTGGGTTCCATGCCTGAACAGGGATCCCCCAACATTGAATCCATGTTAACCGATAATCTACTCTCATGTTTGGGTGCCATCTTTCAATAGATGAGAATAGGAATGTTCTGCCTCCATTGATGAGCTGGTTTGCATCATGTTCAGAGAGACCCAGCAGGAGGACTTGGTCATCACCCATGAATGTTGTGCGTATATCCTTTCCCGTCTCCCACAGTAACTCTTCCTCCACACGATCATACACTGCTGGGTTTTTTAAGTGAGCTACCCATGCTTCCTTCAACCACAAAGTATCTTCTAGTTCAAGTTGTATTTGGGCCACCGATAAGGAAGTATGTTGGTTGTTGGGGATGAAAACAGACTTCTGATCTCCCTCTCTGCTTGTGTTTCGTCTCAGTGCGTCTGCATATGAGATTGGCGGCGCGTTTCGATTACGAAATTCCCCTCCTTGCTTTCTATCCATGGGTAGCTTTGCCTGGATATTACCCCTTGTCTCTCGACATTTCTCCCTCCCATACTTTGGGAGATTAACGAACAGTTTCAGACCCCCTATAACGATGCTATCCAATTTCTTCACCAAGTAAGGGATGTCTTGAACCCCTTTAAACCTGACGAAACCATATCTTCTTCCCGCCAGGTTCCTTCTTTTCGGAATGAAAATCTCTCGGACATCCCCCCATCTCTTGAAGTGATACCACAGATCTTTCTCTGTGATGTCTTCGGCAAAGCGGGAGAAATATAAGGACGTGATGTCCTTATGATCTCTCCAATTAGTCCCTGAATGAGTCAACTTAGCTCTTCCTATGTTTCCGGCATAGCTCCGTCGAGACGTCTCCCCGAGGCTCTCTCTCTCACACTTAGCTCCGTTAGCCCTCGGTGTAACTCTCCATCTCCCAGAGTTTCTCTCTCTCCTCACTCTTTCTCCCTCTCTCAATCTCTCTCTTTCTTTCTTTCTCTCTCTCACTCTCCTCTCTCTCTCTCTCATCTCAACTTTTTTTGCTTTCTCAATTTTCAAATACATGATAATCCATGATTAGAAGACAATGTAAAAAATCTTTACATTACCAATATATTCCAACAAAATTCATAAAAAAAATTAAAATGTAAGGAGGGACTAATTTAAAAACTTGATGAGAGAAACCCTTGGCCAAAAACACAACTTTAGTCACCCCTGAATAGCAGGAATATTTAAAATTTTATTTTAAGAAATAAAATTCTATACTAAACTAATTTTTACAATCTATATAATGGTTATCATCATGCCTACAACGATGTTAATACAATGGTTGGTTAACATCAGTCAATACTCAAGCCAGGTCAACAAGTTTGATCCAATAACTCTGATATCTATCTATATTATAGGTAGATAAAAGTAGCACAACACTATAGATTGATGAGAGAGAATAAGAGGAGAGAGAAACAGGGGATGGGAGAGAGTTAGGCACAGAGGTGAGAAATTCGAGAGGGCAAGGGCGAGATTCACCACGGGTTTTCATAGGACACAAACCAGGACAACAGCAACTCTATAATCAAACAAACTG
Organism: Glycine max; assembly: GCF_000004515.6. Classification (NCBI taxonomy): domain Eukaryota; kingdom Viridiplantae; phylum Streptophyta; class Magnoliopsida; order Fabales; family Fabaceae; genus Glycine; species Glycine max. The sequence goes on from NC_038245.2 coordinate 10,167,133, forward strand.
GAGGGATCGGAATGAGATATCAACCTTCTACTTCACGCGTTTTTCTGACGGCATCAACGAGAAGGATTTGTGGTACCAATTCAAAAAATGGGGAGATGTCAGAGAAGTATTCATATCCAGGCAACAAAATAAAAGTGGCAGAAGGTACGGGTTTGTTCATTTCAAAGGAATAGAGGATGAGCACAGGATGGAGAGACAACTGGACAGTCTTGTCATCGCAGGCTTGAAGTTATACGTCAATCTTCCACGCTTCGGACGACAGGGGGGAGGAAAGGTAACTTCAACAGATAAACAACATGAGCAACAGACTATGAAGGAGCATGTAGCGCATCGTTATGTCCCCGGAGGAGCAAGAACAAACCAAACATCCTACACGGAGGTAGTAGCGAGGAAAAAAAGTGCAGCACACAGCTGCAAAGGGGGGCGATCCTCAATACACATTGAGCCCTCGGAGGAAATGCTGAAATGGCTTTCCGACGCATGGGTTGGGAGATTGACGAACCCAACGACATTTGATGAGGTGGAGGATGAACTGAGGTGGGATTTCGAAGTGGACATCTCAACCAATTACCTGGGGGACGACATGTTCCTACTATTTGGGCTAGACGAAGTAAAAGCAGGAAAACTGATTCAAGAAGCTCGTCACGGCACCGTCCCTCTGTTTTATTCAATGCAAAAATGGACACCGAGCCTGCGTCCAGGCTATAGACTAGCCTGGGTCCAGTGTTGGGGAATTCCGATCATAGCTTGGGATGTGGTGACCATAAAGAAGATTGCGGGGGTAATGAGAGAGGTGGTGGAAGTTGACAACGAGGCCGACGGACGACGGTGTTTGGATAGAGCTCGGGTGTTAGTGAAAACACCATGGCAACCCGACATCCAGCATACCATAGAAGTTCATATAGGCGAAGAGATGTATAACGTGCGCATACTAGAGGAGTGTGGTTACAACACCGACACAGGGCAGAGGAGAAGAAGCAGTGGCACACCGTCCTCGGAGGAAGTCGACTCCGACGGCAGCTTCATGGGGTTGCCGGTGTCGGAGCAAACATAGGTGTCGGTGTTCAATGTCAGAGAGTGGGTAGCGGAGACACAGCCAAACAAAGCGAGCCCGTGACGGAACACCACCATAGCAGGGGGTGGGAGTGACGCATGACAGGGCTCGCAATTACTCAAGGATCCATCAGACAAACAAGAACCAATGGGTAAAGGCATGGACCGCCAGACAAAAGGGGCGAGTCTGGTTCTCAACGCAAAGATTAACGAAGAAGGTAAGGAAGCAGAACGGGCAACGGGAAAATCGAGGGAGTCACCAATCAAGCTCCTCTATAAGGAAAGAACACAAGAGGGGGATGAGATATGTGTCGGGAACAGTGAAAAGGAAACAGGGCCTGAAAAGGGGAGAGAGTTTGAAAGTAGGAATGGGTATGAGGAAGGGGAAAGCAGTAGGCAGCAGGGAAAATCACGTGAAGATAAAGGGGGAAAAGAAAATCCAATGGATACGGGCTTTACTAGCCACACCCCCCTAGAGGCACTATACCCCAAGCTGTAAGCCCAATAAGTAAGAAAATGGCTACAACCACCTTCCGTAAAGTGTACTCCCGTACCAGGTGGTGTAAAAAGCAAGTGAAGGAGAGTGGGCAAACTTCAGAAGGACGGGACAGCGGACCAGCATACACAAAACCAACAGCCAGCCACAGAAAAGGGTAAACACCACACAGCAACAGCAAATATCGGACAGTAAAGAGGAAAGTCAACGCACTAGTCATAAAGAAGAGAAAACAAATTGGGTGATAGAGGAGGAGATATGTGAAGGAGAAGGTGAGAAGCAAGAAGCAACCAGGATATGGGAGCTCGCAAAGCAACTGGGGTGACGGGAGTAGAAGACCGAGGGAGGATAGTGGAAAAGCTCATGACAATGGAGGATAGGGACAGAAAAGAGGCAGAGAAAGTGGAGAATAGGAACCACAACTCATGAATATTATCACATACAATGTGAGAGGGTTAGGGGAGGGGTGAAATGGGTAGCAATAAGGCGATTGGTGAAAAAAGAGAGTGTGGATTTGTTGTGCATTCAGGAAACCAAGAAGGATACAGTAGACAAATCAATATGTCAGGCATTATGGGGGGATCCAGCAGTCTCATGGGAGGTTCAGCCAGCACTGAATTCCGCAGGGGGAATTCTTTGCATCTGGAGTGAAAAGGCATTCAAGCTAGAAAGGAAAGTTATCGGAAATGGCTTCGTTTGGTTGACAGGTCAGTGGATTAAGGAGGCGGTGCAGGTGCATATCATATCCATATACTCGCCATGTGACATGCAAAATAAAAGAATCCTATGGGAGGCCATCAAGCAACTGAAAACAGCAAACCAAAGGGGTCTTTGGTGCATTACGGGGGACTTCAACAGCATCAGAGACCCCTCGGAAAGGATGGGAGTTGGTCAAATGGTGGCGGAGGAGAGCAACATCAAGGAATTTAATGATTGGATTGATGAGCTTGAGGTGGAGGAAGCCTCATGGGTAGGAAGAAAATTCACTTGGATAAGACCCAACGGAGCTGCAAGAAGCAAGCTGGATACATTTCTAGTATCTCCAGAATGGCTGACAAAATGGCCCGGGAGTACTCAACATACATTGGATAGGAATTTTTCTGACCACTGCCTGGTTCTACTTAGGTCCAAGTTTGTAGATTGGGGCCCAAAACCGTTCCGAATCCTTGATTGCTAGATGTTGGACAAATCTTTCAATAAAATAGTACAAGACGGTTGTCACAACAACAAACGGGGTGGGGAGGGTTTGTGCTTAAAGAAAAATTGAAGAGCTTGAAAGCAAGGTTGAAGACCTGGAACAGAGATCAGTACGGGGACACCTTTAAGAAATATAAGAAGATTGAAGGTGAGCTAAACCAGTTAGAAGCAATCTCAAAGTGACAGACATCTTTCTTCCCAAGAAGCCCTTATCAGGAAACAATTACAAGAGGACTTGTGGGTAGCTGCACAATCTCACGAATGCCTACTTAGGTCCAAGTTTGTAGATTGTTGTCCATCCCTTTTGTCTACCTAGGTTTACCTATTGGTGCAAATCCGAGAAGGGGGCGGGTGTGGGATCCTATTATCAAAAAGTGTGAAAGAGTTTTATCTAAGTGGAAGCAAAGACACTTATCATTCGGGGGGCGGGTGACGCTTATCCAGTCAGTCTTAACTTCTATTCTCATCTATTTTTTATCTTTTTTAAGGATTCCCAAGAAGGTGGAGGACAAGTTGGTCAGCTTGCAACACAAATTTCTATGGGGAGGTAGTGCAGACACAAACAAGATTGCTTGGATCAAATGGGAGACAGTATGTCTTCCAAAAGAAAAAGGAGGCTAGGGTATAAAGGATATAAATACCTTCAACCTTGCTCAGCTTGGTAAATGGAGGTGGAACCTTTTCCAGAACGAAGGACAGCTGTGGGTTAAGGTCTTGGAGGCAAAATATGGAGGTTGAAGGGGTTTGGATGAACCACCTAGCGATAAGTTTGAGTCCTTGTGGTGGAGGGACCTAAAGACGATGATCCAAACAACACAACAAGGGGAGGAGGTCAAAGAAGGTACACAATGGAGGGTTGGGTGTGGAGATAAGGTCAAATTTTGGGAGGATAAGTGGATAGTTAGTAAGGTTTCATTGGTAGTTAAATATCCCAGATTGTTCCTAATCTCGGGTCAACAAAACCAATTAATACAACAGATGGGAGGCTACAAGGATGGGGAGTTGGAGTGGAATTTATCTTGGAGAAGGCCATTGTTTGATAGTGAGATACCAATGGCTATCAACTTCCTAAATGATGTTGAAAGGTTGGTTATTCAAACAGATAGAAGAGATGAGTGGGTGTGGAAGGCAGATCCAAGTGGGAGATACACGGCACAAACTGCATACAAAGTAATGAGGGGGGTTGTAGTTGATGGGATCCAGGATAAGGCTTTTGAGGAGCTGTGGAAGCTGAAGATACCGATCAAATTTGCAATATTTGCATGGAGACTATTTAAAGACAGATTGCCTACTAGACTAAACTTATACAGAAGACAAATAGACATATTGGATAGGAGCTGCCCATTTTGCAGAAGAGCGGAAGAGGAAGCAGGACATTTGTTCTTCCATTGCAGTAGAGTCATTCCTATTTGGTGGGAATCATTATCCTGGGTGAACAAGTCTGGAGTTTTCCCAAAAGACCCAAGACAGCATTTTCTACACCATGGAGATATATTGAATGATGGGAGCAGGGCTACTAGGTGAAAATGTTGGTGGGTGACAGTGACTTGGTCTATCTGCAGCAAAGGAATAAGATGATATTCTCCAATGAAACATTTGACAGCAACAAATTGATCGATGAGGCAGCTTTTTTGTTATGGACATGGCTGAGGCACTTGGAGAAGGATTTCTCTTTGCACTTTTATTTTTGCTCAGCAAAAATATATTATATAATTAGAATAGTACTAGTGGTACTGAAAATACATAGGGATAGATGTGAGTCCAGCTTTCCCAGGGTTATGATTGAGAGAGAGCTAGAGACACAGTATTATGTTACAAAAGTCCAGCCCCACCTACCCTCTCCTAATACCTAAATCCTTCCTTAAGATTAGAGGACCATTGATTAAAATGGAGTGTAAAATCCTTGTCCATTGCTTTGATCCACGACCATAGTAGGAGTAGGGCATCGTCTAGCAGTTTGGTTCCATGAAAAGTTGCATCTTGGAACACCACCTTATTTCTATGTTGCCATATTGTCCAAGTTAAGGCAATCCACCAGCATTTCCAACTTTTGGACTTGACTCCATCTACTAGCTCAGTTCCATGTTGCAGAAAATGGTCCCTAGGATTTTGTGGCATTGCATTGATAAGATTAACCCAGGACATTGATTCCCACCGTAAAGGGAGGGTTTTGCTACAATTGAAGAACAAGTGGTTAGCCCCCTCCTCCTTATTTCTGCAGAAAGGACATAGCATATCATCTATCGGTATTTGTCTCCTTCTAAGGTTTGTCTTTGTTGGTAATCTGTCCCGAAGTAGCCTCCAAGTGAACATTGTTGTCTTTTTGGGTATTTTGAGTTTTCATATTTCCCCATATTCCTGTTCCTGTCTTTCCTCCATCAGATCCCCCCATAACAAATCATATCCACTTTTTGTTGAGTAGTGCCCTGCAGATTCAAGTTTCCAGATCCAAGTGTCCTCCCTTAGGGGGTCAAGTTGCTGCTGTGATTGTATGTCCCCGAGAAAAGTGTTTCTCTTTGCACTTTAACCAATGGTCTAGTAACCTTAGAGAAGGGATAGTGCACTAGTTAAGAATAGAACTTTTGATTAGCACTTTCACTAATATGGTGTGGCCTGGCTGTGGTTCCTAAATAGACTCCATTTAGTCTAATCTGGAACCATTAGCTTGGGCAACAAAACATTTGTACTTCAATACCTCTGGTACTCAGTTATCAATATATATATATTAAATTTGCTGATAAAAAAAAATATTATAGATAGACAAGGATAAGAGCAATAGTACCAACAAAGGTACTTAAGTGAAAATATAGTATTATTAATAAGAGCAATAGTACCCGAGGTACTTAAGTGAAATTTACAAGAGGTACTTAAGTGAAATTTACAACAATAGCTATGCTGCCAGCCTCCCAAAAAACACATATAAACCCATCACAAATCCCCACCAACAGACAAAACACCCCAGATTAACCACCAAAAGCCTCCACAAGGTTGGAAGACCAATGATTAAAAGGGATATTAAATTCTTTATCTCTAGCTTTATACCAGGACCAAGCTAGGAATAAGGCGTCATCCATCACTTTGGAAGATACAAAAGGAATACCCTGAAAAATCAGTAAGTTCCTGTGCTTCCAAATAGCAAAAGTTAAGGCAATCCACCACACACACCATCTAGAATGGTGTCTCCCTACATCAAAACCATCACAAAATAAGCTGAAATGACTTGTTGGAGAAACAGGGAAAGCTCCACTAGCTTGAATCCACCTCAAGGATTCCCACCACAGGCCATTAGTTTGAGTGCAATGGAAAAAAAGATGTCCTGTCTCCTCCTGCTCCACATGGCAAAGAGGGCAGGTAGCTTCCTGCAGGCCCACATTTCTCCTGTGGAGATTAGCTCGAGTAGGGAACCTATCCTTTATAAGCCTCCAAGTGAAAATGGCAGCCTTTGGGGGGATATTTAATTTCCAAATAAGCTGAAAATTCCTCCCATCTGAGGCAAAACTATTTAGATTTGACAAAAGTCTATAAGCTGATCTAGTAGAGTACATCCCAGTAGGATCAGCTTTCCACAGTAAGTTATCTTTCAGATGACACTGAATAGGATAAGCACTGATCTCTTCCATGAAAGTCACAGCTACTCCCTCCTCATGTTCGAATAAGTGTCTCCTCCAATTCAGATCCCATCTCCAGTTGTTCTGGTAGAAGCTACCCATGTTTGAAATTAGATCATTCTGCTGCTTACTAATAATGAAGAGTTGAGGATATTTCTGTTCCAAGTTGCAGTCCTCCCCCAGCCAGTTGTCTTTCCAAAATCGAATTTTATCCCCACAACCTGCCTTCCAAGCCATGTTTTGATGAATAATCTTGAAGTCATTGTGCTGATATATCTTCCTGAGGTCCCTCCACCAATGAGAATCCCCACAATGAACTCTGCCATTCTGCAAGGCTGGCCATCCTCCATACTTGGAATTTAGAACCCTGACCCAGAACTGATTCTGTTTAGAATATAAATCCCAAATTCATCTTCCCATGAGAGCTGCATTAAACTTAGACAGATTTTTGATTCCCAAACCCCCTTCCTTCTTGTGAAGACATATTTCATCCCATTTGACCCAAGGGATCTTCTTGTGATCATGCTCCCCCCCCCCCCCACATGAAATTCCTTTGCAGAGAAACCAGTCTATCAGCTATTCTTTGAGGTAGTTTAAAGAAGGATAAGAGATAGATTGGTAAAGCATTCAAAACAGAATTTATCAAAGTGACCCTGCCAGCCATAGATAAGCTTTTTTGATTCCATTTAGTGAGTTTAGCTTTAAATTTTCTGAGCAAAGGCTGCCATACCACCTGACTTGAGGATTTGACCCCAATTGGGATACCCATTTGCCTACAATTCAGAAACCGGGCAGCTTCATGAGCCCAATTAACAGAATCCCCAAAGATCCCAAACTGGCTTTTAGCATAGTTAATTTTCAGACCAGAGGTCATCTCAAAGCCTCTAAGCATTGCCTCAAAACAAGAACATTTTCCAAAGAAGCATGACCAATAAAAACAGTGTCATCAGCATATTGGAGGATATTAATAGGCTCTTTCTGTTTTCCCACCAAGTAACTTCTATAAAGATTTTTCAAAATGGCCTCATCAATTCAGTGAGACCTTCACCCACTATATTAAAGAGCAAAGGGGCTAGAGGGTCCCCTTGTCTCAGACCTCGAGTAGGGGCAAATTCATTAGTAGGACTACCATTCACTAAAATGAAAATAGTTGCTGATTGAAGGCAGGCAGCAATCCATTGTCTCCATTTAGTACAGAAGCCTAGTCTTGACAGCATATAATCCAAGAAAGACCAAGATACAGAATCATAGGCCTTTTCAAAATCCACTTTGAAGACCATGACTGGCTGCTTTCTCTTCATAGCTTCCTCCACCACCTCATTAAGTATCAGAATTCCATGAAGGATATGTCTATCCTTTATGAAGGCTAATTGCCTTTCATCAACAATGCCAGAAATGACACTCCTCAGCCTGTTTGCCAAAAGCTTGGCAATGACTTTGTACATACACCCAATGAGAGAAATAGGCCTGTAATCGTTTAAAGATTGAGGATGATTTGATTTAGGAATAAGAGCCATGAAGGAAGCATTGCTGCCTCTAGGGAAGCTTCCATGATAGTGGAATTCATCCACGAATCTCCTGAATTCAGGTTTCAAAATCTTCCAAAAAGCCTTAATAGAATTAAAATTAAAACCATCGGGACCCGGGCATTTATCTCCCCCACAACTCCAAACAGCTTCTTTAATCTCTTGGTCAGAAAAAGGGGCAATGAGTCCCTCTCTTTGATTCTGATCAATGGACTGGAAGAATACCCCATCAAGAGTGGGTCTGAACATCTTGTCTTCTGTAAATCTATGAAAAAAGAAATTAAGAACTTCATCTTTGACCCAGTCAGGCTGTTGGACCCAATTACCATCAATGAAGAGACCCTGAAGAGCATTGTAATTTCTTTTGCAATTTAAAACTTTGTGAAAATAAGTTGTATTGTTATCACCTTCCTTAATCCATTTCTCTCTAGATTTCTGTCTTAGCATAGATTCATAAGCATTTGAAACCTCCCACAGCTCTTGTTGAATAGATTTCTTGACTTTGGCTTCATCTTGAGATAAAGGTCTATCAGCAGCTGTAGTTTCCAAGTCATTAAGCTGCTGCCTCAATCTCTGGATTTTACTAACATTAATATCAGCATTCACTTTACTCCATTGTTTGATGGTATTCTTAAGATTTCTCAACTTGTTTTTAAGAGCAATGCCCCCCCATCCACCTTGCTGATCCTTAGACCAAGTCTCCTTCACCATCTTTTGATACCCTTTTTGATTGAGCCATGAATCCAACACCCTAAAGGGCTTGGGACCCCAATCAACCAGCTTAGTTTTCAAAATTACAGGGCAATGATCTGAGTAATCTCTGTGAAGAACATGCTGGGATGTGTCAGGCCATCGGGCTAACCATTGGTCTGAAACTAGGAATCTGTCAAGTCTGCTCTTGGCAGATCCATTGGGCCTGAACCAAGTGAAATTACCACCAAAACCTTTGATTTCATGAAGATATATTTGAAATCCAAGCATTAAATTCTGAAATGTCAAAAATATCAGCCCCCCTTTGAGATGATCCAATACGTTCCTCCTGGCTCCTTATGCTATTAAAATTCCCAAGGAAGCACCAAACACCATTCGGATTGGCCAACTTCAGCTGCCTTAGTTCCTCCCACAGAATTCTTTTCCCAGGAAGGTCACAAGGAGCATACACATTGACTATGTGAAGTCTCTGATTTTCAGTAACCCATGTTCCATCTAAAAATAAAAAGCTATGGCATTTAATTGTCCTCTCCACTTGAAAAGCTGAGTTGTTCCATAGACAAAGAAGGCCCCCAGCAGCATGAACAAAGGGTACACTGTCCCAAGAGACAGTGGAATCCCCCCACATTGACTGACAAATGATTTTATCAAATTTGTCCCTTTTTGTTTCTTGAATACATACAAGATCAATCTTGTGAATTAGATTGATTCTCCTTATAGCAGTCCATTTGATCCCCCTTCCCAGCCCTCTACAATTGTATGATAGGATAATCATTAGTGATGATTCATGATACCTCTCTCAACTGCCACAGCTTTGTCTCTCTGCTCCAACTGGATCATGAAGTCCATGACCTTTTGGGTTTCCTGACCATAGGTGAGGCCCATATCACCAACTAAAGCCATTTGTTTTTCCAAAGAGGCCTGGTCACATATGCTAGTACTCGGGTCCCTGGTGTACTCTTTAGAAGAAGCTTCATAATTCTGAAGAGTTATTTGTATGGGAGGTTCCAGAACAGATTGGGCCTCTACATTAAACTCCCTATTTCCTTTTCTTCAAACATAAAATTTGACAGCAGAGGTAGTTGGGCCTATTGTTTGCTGGCCCAAGTCCCCCCCCTTCTTTTTGAAATTTAGGGCCTACTAATAAAGGAGGTGGAATCTCCACGCAATTAGGTTGACCACCTTTTTGCTTCTGATTCAGTTCTGCCAGCTCGATAGCTGCTTCTCCCTGCTCCTCCCCTGCACCCCTTTGACTCTGATTACCTTTTTCCTTTTGCATGTCTTCACAGGTCCCATTGTGAGATAAAGCAATTAATATTTTCCTTTCCTGGATCAATTCACCGTTGCTGAGGGCCTGAATGAATTCGTTCTCCACAAGCTTGTTGTCACCATGCAATTGGGTCACGTCAGGCCTGTCAGCAGCGGACCAGTCCAGATGACCGATGGGTTGGGTTGGCTGGTCATTACCCACGAGTAACGAATGGGTATGTCTCCGTTTTGTGGAGAAACCGCCGTCGGAGCTGTCGAAACCGCCGTCCATGGAAGCACCCTCTATTTCGGCCCCTGGGCTTTGGTCTGCGAGTGATATCGGGGTGTTTGGCTCCGTTGAGAGTGGGGATGGCAGAAACCACGTAGTGGAGTGATTATGTCTCTTCTTCATTCCAAGCCCATGGATGTCTTCGACAATGTAGAGGCCGACTTCCACTCCATCAATAACAGCTGGTACCTCCGTCGCAATGCCCGGTCGCAACTGCGTCCTAATTAGAATCCTTGCCGCATCCAGCCTCCGCCGCTCCTCCACCATCTCATCTACTTCCACCAGCTCCCCAAGCTCCGCCACCACCTTCGCCATATACACTTCCTCCCACGCAGATGGCAATAAGCCCCATATCAGGACCCAGGCCAACCTATGTGTTGGGCGTATATGGTGGGACCACATTTGGAGATCCAGTAGAGGTGTGGAGCCATTCATCCTTTCGTCATTCACTAAACAGGACACCCTCTCATCTCCCAAGTTCGGTAGGATAACCCAGTCATCTACCCAGTATCGAGGTTTGATATCAGGCTCTAAAACCCACCTGAGTTCCTCCTCTACTCTTTCAAACATGCCCCTATTTTTCAGTCTGCCCACCCAAGCCTTTTGTAGCCACTCCTTGTGTTCCTCGGTGGGGTTCAAGATCACAGGACTCTGAACGAGTATGCTATCTCCCTGGAGAACCACCTTCTGACTGGACAAGATACCCTGTACTGGTGTTACCCCCCTAGCCACCTCAACATAAAACCGAAGTCTTACTCCTGTGCCATTTGTTTTCTGACCAACTTTATCCACCTCCTGTGTTATCTCCTTTCCGTGCTTAAGAGTATGAAGTTGATACCTTCTGTTCCCCTTATCTCTTTCAAACTTTGGTCGATTAACAAACATTTTGATCCCGCCAAGGAAAATGCTATTATCCAACTGCCTTTCCAGCCTCTGTACGTCATGAACCTCCTTGAATCTGACAAAACCAAAACGGTGTCCAGCTTTGTTTTTAGTTTTATGGATGAAAACCTCCCACACCTTACCCCACCTTTGAAAAGTTTGCCATAGATCCTTCTCAATTAGCCCATCAGGGAACTTGAGAAGTAAAAAGATGTGACATCCTCCTTATCTCTCCATGTACCTCTCCTATCTTGCCTTTGACACTTGTTGAGCTCAGGAAATCCTCTGTTAACAGCTGATTTCTTCCTCCTCCTATGAGATACTTCCACCCACCCTTCGTCAGTTCTAGTGGGGCTGTTATCCACCTCGTAAGATGGTCTCCTACACTCTACAAGACCCCTATCTTCTCCATATACAATATTTCTTCTCCTTTCTCTATCAGTGTACTTCTCCTCATGTTGACCCTGGCCTCCTTTTGCCCTTTCTCTCACTGAAACACACCCTCTTACCCTGTCACGATCACTCCCTCTTACACTGTCCTGAGCTCTCCTATGTTTTCTCCCTCTCCGACTCACTCTTTCTCTCATTCTACCCATAGAGAGAGATCTTCCTAATGGTAATATTGCTCCATGGTAAAGAAGCACACCCAATAATGGTCCTAACTGTATTTAATGAAGAATTTAATTACTGATATTAAGGCTATTTATATATAATTTTAATAATAACATTAATTTTGATCATTTTAATATTAAACAGCAACATTTTACTTATTATACAATTTTTTAAAATTAATAATTAAGGATAGAAATTATTAAAAAATTATGTGTGTGTATATATATATGTATCAACATACTTTATATTTTTATTTAATTTTATTCAAATCTTACATAGTATAATAATAATAATAATAATATACTATTAGTTTTTTCTATCAATAATATTAAAAAAATTAGTAACATGTAAATAATAATTCTTATAAATAGATATTACTTATAATAGTTAAATTATAAGATATAAAATTTGAAATATATAATAACTGTTATGGTTAACTAACTTTTTATAAAATTATATATTAATAACTTTAAAAATATCATTTTAAAAAAATTACAATAAATACACTTAAAAATTATTAATTATAAACACACAATTTAAGTACATGTAAACATTGTATTCACAGTGACAAAAATGATCTTCCACAATTTTAATGTAATTATATTTAATATGCTACTAAATTTTTAAAAATTGATAATTTTATTTGTATACATATATTTTTTAAGAAAATACTAAATACAAATATAAAAAATGTATAATTAAAATGAATTTGTGCAATGCATGGGTAAAATATGGTTAATAATCAAAGTGAACTTCAACACAAGGCAGGCATGTATTTCTACACCCTCCAAAACCAAGAGGGCTTTTGTGTGGTGCAGTATTAGACATGTTATCAAAAACAATCGACCATATGAAAACAATAGGTTTCTAGACAAAGGGAATCAATGATAAAATTCCGGACAATCTTAGCCAAAATGATGACATAGAACCTAACCACACATCACATCGACCCATACAATTTCCTTAGTTTTTTTTTTTTTTCTCCAAAAGCCAGCAATTCACCAAAACAGAAAAACACAATCCATAAAATTAAAATAAAGATTAGTGTCCAAAACTCACTAAAGTAATATATGATTTGAAGAGATTACTAGACATCTCCCAGACTCGCACAAAGGATAAGATAATTTATCAGACAATAACACAAAATGGTGAACTATGTCCAATAGAAAGTCTACTAGAATAAAAGTGAGATGATGTCTGATCACTAAGTTAGGTTAGGCCAAATAAAAATGGTTTCCTACTAACCTCAAGAACCGGTAAATATGGGAAACCCTTAAGAGTAGAAATTTTGTTTTTGCTGGCAGCTAAGACCTGCACCAAATTATTTCATTCATAGAATTCAGTTATACACATGCGTACACAAAAACACACCGAGTACATATTACCAATACTCCATACAATTGAACAACCTGGAGTCGAGGTTGGCTAGCCATAGTGAGAGACTTCAACTTATTCTGAGCTACTGACAGGAACTGCAAAAATGAAACATATAAAAAAATGAACACTGAACTTGAAGACCACAATAACATCAGAATTAAAAATCACAAAGATAGCAGGGTTTTTTAAGCTTGCCTCCAAATTAGGAAGTTGCGGGAGACTTGCCAAAGATGTGATTTGATTTCCAGCAAGATAGAGTTGCTGCATACAAAATTAAGGATTTCACACTGCTATTATTAAATAAGTATTCACATCTTTAAACTTTTCTATCTCAGTCATAAGACAACAACCACATAAAAAAATTAAAATTAAATACAACACACCTGCATTACTTTGCAATTCTCAAGAGGCTCAAATCCAGGTCCCTTAAAATCATTAAAACTCAAATCAAGAACCTGAAAGAAAATAGTTTCTTTCAATCAGTCTGTAAAAATTATATTTGAAATTATCCAAACATAACACCTCAAATGTAAATTACTAAATAAAACCTTCACTCTCGTCAATACTTCTACTCCTTCCAGTGTAGACAAGAGATTGTCTCGGAGATAAACGAACTGCCAATAAGAATCATAAGTTAAGTGCTATGAATTATCAAAATCCTCAAAACAGGGAACTTAATTTGAAAGTCATATTTCGACCCGGACATTTTCGGGATGCCCCGATAACCAGCGAATGACAAGTGTTTTTCCTTGTGTGGATCCTATCTCAACGGGAAATAAACTAGGTACAACAAAATACAACTTGAAATTCGGTCCTTTACACACTGAATGCTTGGGATAAACTATGGAAAATCGGAAACTTTTGTTTTATAATCTTAAAGAACAAAGCCTAAAGCCATTGATAGAAACAATTGCAGCTGAATCAACATCAACTAACTCATTCTAGGGGCAAACATTTGGGAAAATGGTATGTATTCAGCTAAACCAATCTGACCACACAATAAAATCATAGTTATTAATCGTAAGTAGCAGTGCATAACAGCTTGCTCTGAAAACACTATAGCAGGAGGAAGAATGACTGCAATTTTAAATATTATAATACAATCTATGTTGCACATATAAATACTCAAAAACATATAAATACTAAAAAACCAAAAAATTAAAGAAATTCATGATAAATATAAATAGTAAGTCACAATTTATATACACAATCACCATCAATCTAGGAGTAGTAAAAACATAATAATGAAATAAATAAAAAAATTAAAGATGGCGGTGAAAAATGAAATTAATAGAAAAGGAAAATAACAAATTAAACAAAAATTAGCAAAATGCAAACTGGGAAGTCTAAAGGAAGAAGAAAGAATGAAACACAAGATAAATAATAGTGTTGTAAAGTGTGAAGGAATTGAGATGAAAATAAAGGTAATATTTTTGTTGAATTCTCAAGGACGAAGGGTTTCAAATCCAACTATTTCTAAAACAAAATATGCATTAACAAATGGGAGAGAAAATACATTTTTACCCAAAAAATAAACTAAACAACATTTTTTCAGGGGTAAAAATAGGTTTCTGAGGCCTATATGCTGTTATAGCACGTGAAAAACTGCTATTTTGGCCACTATTTTTAGACTAAGTGAAGAGAAAAAAGTAAAGAAAGGGAACTGATATTATTGAATCTGAAAGTTAGTTACAGAGTTAGTTACAAGGGAGTATTTATAGACCTCTAACCCTTCAAACTAAGTACAAAACAGGATTAACAAATAGGAGAGAAAATCTGTTAATAGACTAACAGCCTGATATTAGTGAGGTGCTGTTAACAGCCCTTGCAAACTGTTTTCACAGTTACTCTAACATATACTCTGATACCCCCCTCAAACTGAAGGGGAAGAGTTTTCAGAGGAAAAACTCTTCACATCGAGTTTTCCCGATAACTTCAAATCTTGCTGAAGAAAAAGGCTTGGTCAGCACATCTGCCCACTGATCCAGAGTTGGGATGTGTAAGACTGAAAGTTGCTTGGCCAAAACCTTTTCCCTAACAAAAAAGACATCAATTTCCATATGCTTCGTCGACTGTGGAACACAGGATTATGAGCAATGGACAGAACACTTTGATTGTCACAATAAAGGACAGGAGTAGTGAAGGGAACTCGCAATTCTGTTAAAAGAGCTTGAATCCATGTTAATTCAGTAGAAAATTGAGCCAAGCTGCAATATTCAGCTTCAGTACTGGACCTAGTTGTGACTTTCTGCTTGCGAGACCACCATGATATCAAGTTTGGGCCAAGAAAGATGGCAGCCCTTGAGGTGGAACGCCTATCATCCACATCAGATGCCCAATCAGCATCACAGAATGCATAAAAAGCCAAGGGTTTCGCAATAGAAGTAGGCTGAAGAAGTAAAACATGAGACAAGGTACCCTTGAGATACCTTTAGATCTTTTTAACCACTACCCAATGAGAGTCCAGAGGACAAGCCATAAATTGACAAACTTTATTAGCAGAAAAACTGATTTCAGGTCTAGTGAGAGTAGCATACTGCAGAGCACCCACCACTGATCTGTAGAGAGTTGGGTCATGAAACAAATCAGCACCATGTTTGGACAGTTTACAGTTAGAAACCACAGGAGAGGAAATAGAATGTGCTTCAGTCATTTGAGTTTTGTGAAGTAAATCACGAATATTTTTGCTTTGAGTCATTAGTATAGAATTATTGGGAAGGTATTTGATCTCTAGTCCCAAAAAATAATCCAAATGACCCAGTTGCTTAAGAGAGAAGGTAGTGTTTAGTTTGGAAGTTAGTTGCTGAATAAGAGAGACAAAACTGTTTGTGATGAGATGATGATATCATCCACATAGACTAAAAGATAGACAGTATGATCCTTATGTCTGTAGATGAACAGAGAAGAATGACATTTGCTTCCCACAAAACCAAACTGAAGTAAAGTAGATTTCAACCTGCCAAACCACTACCTTGGGCTTGTTTTAAGCCATGGAAAGCCTTGTTAAGCTTGCAGACTAGGGATTCATTTGCAACCTCAATTTGCAACCTCTTCTCCACTGCTTCTCTCATCAATTTGTTTAGGCCTTCAGCAACAATATTAAACAAGAGGAGTGCTAGTGGATCCCCCTGTCTGAGTCCTCTCTGCAGGCTGAATTCAGCCGATGGACTTTCATTCACCAATACCGACATAGTAACAGATTTGAGACACCCCTCAATCCAATTAATCCACTTGGAGCAGAATCCTCACCTTATAAATTGATTTTGTGAGGTTGAGTTAGGTCCTTAATCCAAAATTCTAAAATAGTATCAAAGCATATCCTAGATCCATTGTTGAGTCACTTGCATTGTCAACTTGCCACGCTCCAAACCCATAGCCCTAGGTGTGAAGGGGTGTTGGAAAGTTACATTAGTTGCAGTCATCCCTAGGCCACAATGTCTCAAAAGGGGATACCTACGAAGGGGCTAACCAAAAAGATTAAGTGAAGCATCATCATGTGGAGCCATTGAGACGTCAACTTTTAATAGGTTCATGTTCCACATCGATTAGAGAAATGACCAAAATAGTGCTTACAAGTCTTGGGCATCCTCATTTTACAAGTCAGTTTTGTGGAGTTGAGTTAAATTAGATATGGCCTAAATAATGCTTATAAGGCTTGGGCATCCTCACCTTACAAGTTGGTTTCGTGGGACTAATTTAGAACCTAAGTTCAAAATTCTAAGACTATCAATATGTTTTTTCTAAGGCTCGCTATACAAGAAAATAGAAACCTTGATCACTACTTTAGACCTTTTGTTGTGTCACTTACATTTGACTTCATGTGATATATTGCACTACTGGACAAAACATTTGATATATACATATATCATGCCCCAATGCCCTATATTTTTTACGTTAGCCACGTCAATGTCGTGTTTAAGCTTTCATAGTTTATACATAATGGGGAACCAAGAAAGAGGTGCACTTTACTCGAACCTTTTCTTTCTTGCCAATGAATAAGTTGCCCTACTCTGTTTTTCAATACAGATTGTGGAGAGAGTTGAATTCCGAAATATAAAGAGAAAAGAAAAATGATCGAAAATAATCACAGTAACAAATAGAGAGCATATCCACATAAATCTATTCATGCGACGATGCTAATTTGCTATATAGGACGTTAATAAAATATGGCCATTGCCTGGCATAAATTAATTTTTTTACAACACCGCCATAAACAACTTTGAACATGTTCTCTAAAATAAATAGTGAGCTAAACAGAAGATACATTTACCTCTAGGTTTGAGGATAAGTTTAATCCACTGGCATTGAGACTACGAACTCTGTGTCCCCTAAGATCCAGTCTCTAATAAAATATCAAGATGAATCAGAAATCAGAATTAGATAATGACTGCTTCTGAAAACTCCATCATAGTTGCTCCATTTCATGAATACACCAACTAGTAATAGTTACTGAATAGTAAATACATACAACCGGGTCAATCAAACTTCAACAAGCAACATCCTGCACGCTACTATATTAACTCCAACGTGGAGCCTTTCCCCAACTCATTCCAAAAAAAATCATTCAACTAGTATACATAATTCCTTCTTTTTTCAGCAATTATTTCACTTCCACACCTATGCAGCTATAATTCCTTCTTTCTATTCCATCCCCAATCATTCCACCTTCACATGAAAATCAACAGTAACTCACTAATGATATCCTAAACAGTAAAAAAGTGCTGCCATAATCTCAAACTTACCAAATCATCATTGGCCTTAATCTCAACCTGCGGAAGAACAATAAACCGCGAATCCCTGCTATCAGCAGTGCCTCCCTTCCTCCTTCCGGAAAGGGACGACGACGTCCTATCCTGCGACGTCGACAGAGACCCCGCCTTCAACCCGCTCGAAACCGTTGGCGACGAAACCCTCGAAACCGTCCTCCGAGCAGAACCGCCGCTGCTGGCAGTGCTATCCACCGACGAAGAACCAATCCTTCTTGAAACAGATGAAGCCGAACTCGAAGCCGACAATGCCGGCTTACTCACTGTCACCGGCTTCTTCGCCACCTCTGCCTTACTCGCACCGGAAGTCCTCGAAGCCGAACCCGCCAGCGAGGCCACAGCCGGCTTCACCGCAACTCGCGAAGAATTCACCGAAATTAGCCGGAGCTCCGGTAGTGAACTCCGCACAAGCTCGCCCACCGACGAAGCGCCGCTCCTAGCTCCGGCGGCAGATTCGGTGCCGGTTTTTCTTCTTCCATCGGAGATCGACGCTTTCTGAGACAATCCCCCGGTGCTGTTCCTTCTCGGCGCAGTAACCACACTCGAAGAACCTCCGATTGAACCCGATCTCTTCGTCGCAGCCGTGACCGAACCGGTTCGCGGTTCGACTCTCCTCTTCGCAGAAACCGAACCGCCAGGTTCCGCAACCGTTTTTGCAGCTCTTCGGGAAGCTTCTGGAACGTTCTTCTTCAGAGAACTCTGAAGCTTTTCCAGCGTCACGCCTTCGCCGGATTGCTCCGACGACACCTCCATTATTACGAACTGAAAACCAAAACAAGAAAGCAGCGAGTTAAGGAACTGAACTTAAAACTACTAAACGCCGCGTTTTAAACTAAACGCCTTGGATCTAAGTGAGAAGAAAAAAAAAAGTGAAGTGAGAAGCGCAATGTGAGTGAGAGTAGTTGAAGAGTGGTTGTTTCACGAGCTCTACCTAGAAAGAAAGTGTAGAGACCTAGAAAGAGGGTGAAACTGGAAGTGAATGTAAGTGAACTAGAGCTTAGATAACATTTGATTTTATTTGAGTTGAACAGAGAAAGAAAGAGGATGCGGGGAAGTGGGTAGTGTAGTGGGTGGCAAAAAGGAAAAGGGGGTGTGAAAGAGACAGAGGAGCTGGAGGCAATAAACGTGAGTATAGAAATGGGGGCAAAAGTGGAAAGGGACACCCGTGTGGGGTAGGGCCAACTTGAAATTTTTCAAATAAAATTTGTCGATGAGACCAGCGAAGGAAAGGGCGGGTTCGGACAGAGGAGCGTAATTTGGTCTCAATTTTAGCAAGGAAAAAAGGCCAACAATAAAGTACTCTTTATTGTCTTTCTCAATTCATTAATTTTCTTCGCTGTATGATTAAGCTTTGAATTTAATACTACAAACCTTCATCTGTTTTGGTTATCTGTAATAATAACGACAAAACATTAGTATCTGTCTTGAGTCTTAATCATTTTTTAACTATCTTGATTTTTGGTAGAAATCGTGTATGGCTTACAAAAAGTTACACCTTGGAGTAACATGTTTAACATGAACTTTCTATAAAAAGTAAATGAGTGTAGGTTAGTAAATATTTAAAACAAAGATTATAAATTATATTTGAAATATATAAATATATATAATATGCAACTTATTTAAACTAAACTAACTTTAAAATAAGAAGAAAAAAAAGTGTGTTTTCTAAAGAAAATTATTAATTATTTAAGTCACTTATAAGAATGTATTTTAATTTTGCATGTACAGATAAATTGTTAAAACATATCTAAAAAATTAGTACAACCAGTATTAGCGCATTTTTTCCTATAAAAACTTTTTATTCAATTTAGCTCGTAAATAAAAGATAGGAAATTAGTTAGATACTTCGTTTGTCCAATTTAGACTGGAAATATTTATAATATTATATTATTTCTTAGAAACTCAATAGCCAACTTCTAAAGTTAAAATGTTTGTCAAGAATCAAGATACTGTAATTTCACTTTGAAGACTTTTGGGAAATTGTATCATTTGGATTTTAACTTTTCCACATCAGAAAATCTTACTTCAATCCATTTAAAAAAAAATCCTAAGTTTTTACTTAGTAATAATAACTTTGATTTGAAGACTTAGCAATAGTATAGTTGGTTAACATTTATTAGGGTTGTGAGAAAGATATCTAATTATTAGGATATTTATGTACTTAGAAGGGATAATAAGCTTTTCCAAGTTAATGAGATATTTATTCTAAGACCCTAAACCTTCTTAACACATAGGTTAGAAAGTGATTAAGTATAGTTTTTTGTGAATAAAATAGTTCATAAGACTTGAAAGTAGAAAGGTTAAAGGACCAATTCATAAGATTAAATAACGAATTTTATTTATGAAATAAAAGATTATAAAAATTGGTTGGATATAGTAAGTGTCTCACTCTCAGCCTCTTCTTGATAGGAATTGGTTATTAAACCTCCTACATGGTTGTTGGTGGTGCAGATTAGAATCTTGAGACCGACCATGGACATTATGGTGGGCATATAGATCCCGTACTCCTTACCACAAGAGTAACTAAGCACTCCACCCTGGAAATCTTCATTGAGTAGTCGATATTGATATTGCGTTTGTAAAGTTGTTGATGATGCTCCATGGACATTGTTGTGTTGTACTTTTTATGGAACATTGTTGATCTTGATGGTGTGCACATACATGTACAAGTATGAAGTGTGTGGTTGCGTTTGGCAAGTAGGCACGTAACTTGAGTAATAGTTAATGGGGGAAAGTGCTTTTTATTCTTGATTCTTATTGGACAACATTGCGAACAATAAATAGACAAGTTATATCATGGCGAAAATTCTGACCAAAAATTTCTATCTAACATTTTTCATTAATTAACTATAAAATATTTCAACCTCTGCAATCTGTTATCAACCACCGCATTACAAAAAATGTCACTGTAGAACGTAATTATCAAAATGTCTTGGTTGAATTACAAGTAGGCCGTGTGAAACAAACCAGGCAGTGCCACACCTTCCAGAAAATTGAAACTTCATTCAAGGATAAATTCCTTCGGAAATGGGAAGAGGAAAGTGTGCTATGGAACTAGATACATCAAAATTTTGCTTGATTCTTTATAGGTTGCTAGTTGTACATGCGAACCATGCTCAGTAGTAACGCATTAAAATAATACTTGGGTTGTACATGAGAACCATGCTCGGTAGTAACGCAAAGCTGTTAAAAATCCAAGAATTCTTACCTGTCATTTCTTGGCACCAGAAGAACATAAATATCGCAGCATATATTCATTGGAGGAACATGTATCTGCTAGATCTTGATGAATTCTAGTGATTGCTTTCTGCAAAGATTTTAATGATGGTAACAGATTTCTAGAGTTCTGCTGAATAGAATTCCCATGGGCTTTGCAGAGCTCCTGTCATATCAAAGATAAAGATCATTTTTATAAAACTACTATGAACCTAAGCAAACTTATTTAAAAACTAAATCTAAGCAAGAATACCTGAGACCATCTAAGTATAAATTCCAAATGTGGGCAGTTTTCTAAAAGATCTGCAAGTGCCTCAACTAATCGCTGGATATATTTGTAGGGGATTGATGTGGCAACGGCTGGAATATCTGCTGGACTAACCGCAAATATACATTTTTTAACGAAAGAATCCTCATTCAGGCGAAGGCTAAGGATCAAGGCTTTACTTGGTTGATTTTCCCGGAGAGCCTCTTCAACAGCCTGTTAAGCAATGCCATCCCAAGTTACTAACAACATCAGAAAATGAAACAGTGCAAAATGAAGCATGAACATCATATACAGCAAGATGGAGTGAAATTAAAATTATATATGCTGCATTTTCAAGCTGCTCAATGTTGATTTTGATTCCTTGTTTTCATGATTGAAAAGGAAAGCATGAAATATAGGAAATCATTATCTTGATTATATCATCCACAGAAATTTTAACATTTTCAATAATTTGTTGAAAAACAAAATTAAACTTTTCTTGAGTTTTGTATTGACTTGTCAAAAAAAAAAAAAACAATGATGCGAAAAATCCACACTACCAAGAGGAAAATCGCATCCTCTTCTTACAAGTATATGTCAACAACCACCATAACAATTCAAACATGATTTTTTGCAGGTTGTTTACTCATTTTCAAAGCAGGTGTTCGCTACATCATTTCCTACTACAGAAAATAGTTTGTGATAATCTTATATTCTTTGAAGTAAACAAAGCCCTAGTTCTTTCAAGAAGATAAAATACCTCTGGTGTAACATTTATGTCTAGGTCAGTTGGATCAAATATGAATGATTCATCAACAGAATAAACCAAAACTCCCTCAGTTGTTGCTGCAACAAAACTACGCCCTGTAGATGCAATTCTCAGGCTTTTTGTCTGAATAATAGGCCTTCCACGGTTAGGCATAGATCCTGGCAAGTCTAATCCTAGCTTCCCTCGTGTTTGTTTGTCAACACCTTCTTCAATGTCACTGCTGTCATCATCAATCAAATCTAGTGGGCCAGCTTCTGTCATATTCTTTGAGTTTAAAATGTCAAGCACTCCATCTAATGAGAGATTGTGAGTTATCTGGAAACGTCGAAGCAAAACCTGAACAAAAGAGATTCCAATTAATAAACAGAACTGTGCTATCATATGGTATGTAAACAAGTACGGAGTAGTCCATTTTAAATATGCATACACTTCGAACACCCCATAAATACAGACAGACAAGGGATGTGAATAATAAACTTATTAAATCAGCATAAAAGTTCTGGAAGGCAATAGACAGAATCAGGCACAGATGAAAGAAGATTTTAGGAGTCACATTTTAACCATCAGATACATTAACGTTCAACATAAAAAAGAACATAAATAATCTAAGTGAAAAGAGATTTCAGAGAATAAAAACAAAAAGCTTTCCTCGATCTTTGCATCACATAGATGGTGTCTCCCTCCCCTATAAAAGATGAACTGATTTGCCTATTGAGAAATCTAGGTATAAAATAAATTAATAATGGAGGAGTTACGGCAGACAGATTGTAACAAGGAAAGGTCCCCATGGAAGGGACACTTCACAGATGTACGCTCTTCAGGTGAAATTCCCCAACCAACAAGATAATCTTTTTTCAATATCCTATAGCTGACCAAAGGAAGTTCCTCATCATCTCTATCTTGAGTATTTCGAATAGGAAAAAGTGAGAAAATGGAGAGGAATACTGGACTAGATTGATCTAAGGAATAAGCACCCTTCCAATTATCTGGCACTTGGAGATCTTATTGATGATTGAATCCTGGAAAGAACTAGCCCTAGGACTGACATCTAAGGAAAACAAAGTGGTTCGATAATAGAAATGCCCTTATGAAAACTAGGAAACAAGCGAAAATAAGCCTGCAAAAGAATCAATTTGTCGTGGAAATGGCAGGTTACAGCTCATGGTGGAGGTAGAGAAACACATTGCCAAAAAGAAACAAAAGTCTTCTTCAATCGAGGATTTATTTTAGTAAATATCACAAGAATGGATCAACTTTGTGAGGAGCGATGAGGCTCAAAAGTCTTCACTCTGCAGCATCTAAGCAACATCACCAACACAAAGGTGTGTTCGGTAGGGAAGTTGCAAAATGATATGCATCTCAAATTTTCAACCTATCATTTACTAAAGGACAACAGTACATATTGACCCCAGACAGCATTTAAGCCTCAATAAACAAACAAACAACAAAGCCTTATACCACTAGGTGACATTTAAGCCTCAATATTTAGACAAACCGTTATGGCAAAGATGAGGGCTTTAACATTATATATTTTTTTTTTTGGAAGGCACAAAATATATATATATATTAATAATCTGATCAAAGTAGTACAAGTGGTACTGAAAAACAGATATACAAGCACCTCTGGTGCTGCCCTCCAAAAAAACCCCAAGCTAACCCAATAAAAAGGCAAGCCGACTTAGATTAACCAAAGGATTCCGATATATTGGAAGACCAGTGGTTAAAACTAATGTCGAAGCCTTTCTCTTTAGATTTAAGCCAAGACCAAAGAAGGTACAAGGCCTCATCCATGACTTTATATGGATCAAAAGGTTTTTCTTGAAATATCAAAAGATTCCTGTGTTGCCATATAGTACTAGTTAGGGCAACCCACCAAGCCCTCCATCTACTCTGATTTATGTTTGCCCCAAAACCATCACAAAATTGAGCAAAATGATTCTTTAACATTATATATAGTGTGTCAGTGTGTGTATCAGTATCATTATAATACAAATGATTGCAAAATATTTCATGCTTTTTTGTTGTTTATGAATTATCTAATTGTCCCGCATCCAAAACATATCTGTTTA